>NC_084737.1:1707751-1720251 GCF_033978785.1 Entelurus aequoreus
AAATTAGTTATTATGGTAATCAAATTAGTTATCATGGTAATATAATTAGTTACTATGGTCATCAAATTAGTTACTATGGTAATGTAATTAGTTACTATAATAATCTAATTAGTTACTATGGTAATGTAATTAGTTACTATAGTCAAGTAATTAGTTACTATGGTCATCTAACTAGTTACCATGGCAATGTAATTAGTTACTATGGTCATCAAATTAGTTACTATGGTAATGTAATTAGTCACTATGGTAATTTAATTAGTTACTATGATAATCTAATTAGTTACTATGGTAATGTAATTAGTTACTATGGTCATCTAATGAGTTACTATGGTAATGTACAAAGTTACTATGGTGATCTAATTAGTTACTATGGTAATCTAATTAGTTACTATGGTAATCAAAGTAATTATTATGGTAATATAATTAGTTATTATGGTAATATAATTAGTTATTATGGTAATATAATTAGTTGCTATGGTAATTGAACTAGTTACTATGGTCATCTAATTAGTTACTATGGTATTCTAACTAGTTACTATGGTAATGTAATTAGTTACTATGGTCATCTAATTAGTTACTATGGCCATCCAACTAGTTACTATAGTCATCTAATTAGTTACTATAGTCATCTAATTAGTTACTATGGTCATCTAACTAGTTACGATGGTCATCTAATTAGTTATAAATGTATTATTATATTTTTTATATATATATATATATATATATATATATATATATATATATATATATATATATATATATATATATATATATATATATATATATATATATATATATATATATATATATATATATATACTTTTATATTTTATATAAATGTATTATATTTATAATTAGTTATTTATTTATTATTTATTATCATTATTTATCTAAAAAGTTACTATGGTCATCTACGCCACAGCAGGAGGTACCAAGCAGTGTGGGCGGGGAGTGTTTCCACAGAGTGTTTCCAGAGGCTGCAATGTGGGTGTCAGGGACAGACGTGGAAGGAGATTTTTACAACAAAGTTCTAAATCTTAGTGATATATCACATATGTCAGATTGTAGGTTGGTTTATTTGTTTACCTTTCATGTTCATATTTGTTTGTGTTTGTTGCATTTTTGTTGCGTTTCGCTTGATTGTAAAATATGTGGATGGAGAGGGGGTGTGACGTTCATATGTTGTCAATATTCAGTGTTTTATCCTTCATAGTTAATATTGTAAATCACACATTTGTCATGTTCATGTACATTCTGGGTGTCTCATTCAGTAAAAAAATGCAAAAATTCCAGTCTGTTTTTTTTAAGGTGGTCTGTCATAACGTTTTTAGCATTCAATCCGACATTATTGTGAGGTTTTGTATTAGTGTTCTTAAAAAAAGATATATTGGCCCCCACACACATTATTTTCCTCTAAATTTGGCCCCCCGGGTCAAGATAATTGCCCAGGCCTGCATTATAACATTTCTCACTCGAATTGGACACTTCAATCTTCAACCTTGTCACAAGAGCTTAGCTTCATGCTACCTGTGCTGTGCGGGCGTGTACATCAGGGGGATGACATCATGCACTCTCCAGGCGAATAATGGCGTGAAATATATATATATATATATATATATATATATATATATATATATATATATATATATATATATATATATATATATATATATATATATATGTGTATGTATGTATGTATATATATATATATATATATATATATATATATATATATATATATATATATATATATATATATATATATATATATATATATATATATATATATATATATATATATATATACATACATACATACATACATACATACATACATACATACATACATACATACATACATACATACATACATACATACATATATATATATATATATATATATATATATATATATATATATATATATATATATATATATATATATATATATATATATATATATATATATATATATATATATATATACAGCTTTTCCAAAAAAGTTGCGCAATTTGAAGCGAGCGCCTCGTCTTACAGCCAGCCACAATGTGAGCCGTTCCAGACCCCCGTGTGGCCACGCACCCACGCTCCGCTTCCACTCCACGGACGCGGAACGACCCGTTTCCACGTGTCACGGAAGGGTCCCTGCGCAAATATGGAACCTCGTCCTCCCGCCTTCCCACCCCCTGACTCACAGAGGAGATAACGGGGAACAAACAGCAGACGTGTCGCACTCAAACTGCAACTCCAAGGGCAAGAAGACTGACGGGTACTTGGTAGAGCGCCAGGCATCTGGTTTAAGATGTGTAGTGAAGCCTGCTTTCATTTGCCTGCACAGAGAAGGCTCATCTCGCTATCATGTCCACGAGGAAGGACGTTTTTCTCTTCATGACGTCACAACTTTACATTTTTTTGAAATACATTTTACAGACTGGCAGCTCAGTGGAAATTTACAGTCGTTTTTATGCCGATTTACTGTAAATTGAAAACCTTCCCATTGTTATCTTGACAGTAGAATTCTGCCAAATAACTGTCAGATTGTTTCTGTAAAATCAGACTTTTTATTACAGCACATTACTGGAAATGACAAAAAACATCACTGGTATTCTACCGACAGTGAAATTAATGGTCGTTTTTACAGTCTTTTGCTGTAAATGGAAAAACAGTACCACTTAAATTTTTACGGTAAAATTGTGGCAACTGAGCTGCCAGTTTAAACCCAAAAAATATACTGATTTTTTTTTTTTACAGTACATTACTGTAAATTAAAAAACTGCAAATTTTAATTTTTACAGAAAATTTTAGCAACCGAGCTGGTTTTTGTTACGATAAAATCAATGTTTGTTTTTACAGTGCTTAATTGTAAATTAAAAATGTTACAGAAAATTTTAGCGACTGAGTTGGTTTTTGTTTCTACCAAATCTGTTTGTTTTTACAGTGCATTGCTGCAAATTGAAAATTTTACAGAAAATTTCAACAACTGAGCTGGTTTTTGTTACTATAAAATCTGTTTGTTTTACAGTGCATTGCTGCAAATTAAAATTTTTACAGAACATTTTAGCAACTGAGCTGGTTTTTGTTACTATAAAATCTATGTTTGTTTTTACAGTGCATTGCTGCAAATTAAACATTTTACAGAACATTTTAGCGACTGAGCTGTTTTTTTTTTTACTATAACATCCATGTTTGTTTTTACAGTACATTACTGCAAATTTAAAATGTTACAGAACATTTTAACAACTGAGCTGGTTTTTGTTACTATAAAATCTACGTTTGTTTTACAGTGCATTACTGCAAATTTAAATTTTTACAGAAAATTTTAGCAACTGAGCTGGTTTTTGTTACAATAAAATCAATGTTTGTTTTTACAGTGCATAATTGTAAATTGAAAATTTTACAGAAAATTTTAGCGACTAAGCTGGTTTTTGTTACAATAAAATCAATGTTTGTTTTTATAGTGCATATTTGTAAATTGAAAATTTTACAGAAAATTTCAGCGGCTGAGCTGATTTTTGTTACAATAAAATCAATGTTTGTTTTTACAGTGCATAGTTGTAAATTGAAAATTTTACAGAACATTTTGGCAGCTTAGCTGATTTTTGTTACCATTAAATCTACATTTGTTTTTACAGTGCATTACTGCAAATTTTAAATTTTACAGAACATTTTAGCGGCTGAGCTGATTTTTGTTACCATTAAATCTACGTTTGTTTTTACAGTGCATTACTGCAATTTGAAAATTTTACAAACAATTTTAGCGACCGACCTGCTTTTTGTTACAATACAATCAATGTTTGTTTTTTCAGTGCATAGCTGTAAATTTAAAAATGTACAGAAAATTTTAACGACTGAGCTGTTTTTTGTTACTATAAAATCAGTTTGTTTTTACAGTGCATTGCTGCAAATTTAAAATTTTACAGAACATTTTAGCAACTGAGCTGGTTTTTGTTACTATAAAATCAATGTTTGTTTTTACAGTGCATTACTGCAAATTTTAAATTTTACAGAACATTTTAGCGGCTGAGCTGATTTTTGTTACAATAAAATCCATGTTTGTTTTTACAGTGCATTACTGCAAATTGAAAATTTTACAGAAAATGTTAGCGACTGAGCTGATTTTTGTTACCATAAAATTTACGTTTGTTTTTACAGTGCATAGTTGTAAATTGAAAATTTTACAGCAAATTTCAGCGGCTGAGCTGATTTTTGTTACAATAAAATCAATGTTTGTTTTTACAGTGCATTGCTGCAATTTGAAAATTTTACAGAACATTTTAGCGATTGAGCTTATTTTTGTTACTATAAAATCTATGTTTGTTTTTACAGTGCATTACTGCAAATTGAAAATTTTACAGAACATTTTGGCGATTGAGCTTATTTTTGTTACTATAAAATCTATGTTTGTTTTTACAGTGCATTACTGCAAATTGAAAATTTTACAGAAAATTTTAGCGGCTGAGCTGATTTTTGTTACCATAAAATCTATATTTGTTTTTACAGTGCTTACTGCAAAGTGAAAATTTTACAGAAAATTTTAGCGGCTTAGCTGATTTTTGTTACCATTAAATCTACATTTGTTTTTACAGTGCATTACTGCAAATTTTAAATTTTACAGAAAATTTTAAAGACTGAGCTGATTTTTGTTACAATACAATCAATGTTTGTTTTTACAGTGCATAGCCGTAAATGGAAAAAAAACGGTAGCACTTTTATTTGTACGGTCAAATCTACTGACAAGTGAAGTACTGTTAGCACGTCATTCAACATAGGTGACCTTACATAAAAAGGTAACACTTACAAAACTTTATGCTGACTTCTCGGGGCGTTACAGGCCATATCCCAGATTGGTTTTGACCCCACTTTTTAGAATAGGACATTTAAAAAAATAAATAAATCCCCACATCACCCTGGAGTGTCCTAAAAACTGTCAGTGGCGTTCTGCGACGTTGGCCATCTCGCAGCCCTTCCGCTTAGTGACTTTGCACGGCTGATTGAACTCATGTTGCATGTGCTCGTGTTGACACGGAAACCCTGCAGTGATGTTCTGGTGTTGTCTGCTCCTGTTGGCTCTCCAATGAGGGACACCCAGCCTGTGGAGCTCGGCATGTACGCCGAGCGTGCTAACTCCTAGGCCACATGGCTGGGGGGGGGGGGGGGGGGGCATGTTAGTAGAAGGCTCGATAGCTTCACATCCACCAACACAAAACTGCAAAAACTGAAATCTAAGTAAGATGAAATATCTCAAATAAGGGTGATATTTGCTTATTTTCTGTCTGATAAGATAATTATTTTCACTAAGCAGATTTTATGTTAGAGTGTTTTACTTGTTTTAAGTGTTTTGCTCCTAAATGATGTCAGTAAGATATTACAGCTTGTTGCTGAGATTTGATGAGCTATATTGAGTAAAACATGCTTGAAACTAGAATATCAACTGTTGCAAAGCTGTGTCATCAACACTCACACGTATAAAACTGCTTTTTCAAAGTAATAACTTCTTATTTCAAGCATGAAATAAAAAATCATGACTTTGACACGATTGTGTCTCATAATTAAACTGACAGTTAATATTTCAACATTTAACATGTGACATTTCAAAACAATTTTGAACAGAAATAGTTCATGCACATTCAGATCAATTCTTCAAAATTACAATAAAAAAAAATAAATGCATTTTTATACAATAAGATTTGCCTGAGCGTTGCCTTTTTGCCTTTCCATTAAGAACAATGAACTAGTTTTTAGTGTAAGTTTGCTGGTTTCAAGAAATGTAATATCATTACGTCAAGATAATGGCACTAGCATTTACTTCATTTAAGAATATTTTTGAACATATTGAGAAAAAAGGTGTCATATTTGTTTTTGCTATCAAGAAAAGTGCACTTGTTATTAGTGAGAATATACTTATTTGAAGGTATTTTGGGGTTCATTAAAGTTAGCTAGTTTGACTTGTTTTGGAAAGTCTTGACAAGCCAAATTTTCTTGTTCTATTGGCAGATAATTTTGCTTAGTTCAAGTAAAATACCCCTCATTTTTGTATTATTAGGGACCGAATGTCCCTTTGGGACAGAAGACCCTATTGTATTTCTAGCGTTTTATTATTATTATTATTATTATTATTATTATTATTATTATTATACCGCCGCCTCTTTGAGCTGTAGTTTGACCCCCTTAACATGCTTCAAAACTCACCAAATTGGACACACACATCAGGACTGGCGAAAACCAAACCCCAAAACTCAAAATTGCGCTCTAGCGCCCCCTAGGAAGAAAACACAGACAAAACTGCCTGTAACTTCCAGTAGGAATGGTGTAGAGACATGAAACAAAAACCTCTATGTAGGTCTCACTTAGACCTAGATTTCATACCCTGACATCCCTCAGCCAGCAAAAATCAACAGAAAGTTTGCACTTCCCCCTTCAAAACAAAAGTTTAGTAAAAACAGTCAACTTTGCAGGGGGCCAAAAACCTTTGGAAATGTGCATGTAACCAGGCTCATTGTCTCATTTGCACCCATGGTGGTGAAATCTATCAAAATTTGGGGGCGGTCCCAAAAAGGATGGATTTTTCAAATCGACAGTTTTAAAAGTGCTCCCCCTCTGGTCAACATATTTAATAACAAGTGTGTGTAAGAAATTTAAATGCGCCCCCTTTTTCACTTTGCATGTAATTAGGGTTGCAATAACTAATCGATTTAATCGATTAAAATCGATTATAAAAATAGTTGGCGATTAATTTAGTCATCAATTCGTTGGATTTATGCTATGCGCATGCGCAGAGGCATTTTTTAAATTAGGGACCGATGTCCCTTTGGGACAGAGTACCCTATTGTATTTCTAGCATTTTATTATTATACCGCCGCCTCTTTGAGCTGTAATTTGACCCCCTTAACATGCTTCAAAACTCACCAAATTGGACACACACATCAGGACTGGCGAAAATTGCGATCTAATAAAAAACCAAACCCCAAAACTCAAAATTGCGCTCTAGCGCCGCCTAGGAAGAAAACACAGACACAACTGCCTGTAACTTCCAGTAGGAATGTCGTAGAGACATGAAACAAAAACCTCTATGTAGGTCTCACTTAGACCTAGATTTCATACAGTGACAACCCCCAGCAAAAATCAACAGGAAGTTTGCAATTCCACCTTCAAAACAAAAGTTTAGTAAAAACAGTCACCGTTGCCTCTTTGAGCTGTAATTTGACCCCCTTAACATGCTTCAAAACTCACCAAATAAGACACACACATCAGGACTGGCGAAAATTGCGATATAATCCAAAAACAAAACCCCAAAACTCAAAATTGCGCTCTAGCGCCCCCTAGGAAGAAAACACAGACAAAACTGCTTATTATTATCACACAGACAAAACTGCCTGTAACTTCCAGTAGGAATGTCGTAGAGACATGAAACAAAAACATCTATGTAGGTCTCACTTAGACCTATATTTCATACACCGACATCCCAAAGCAAAAAATCAACAGGAAGTTTGTATTTCCCCCTTCAAAACAAAAGTTTAGTAAAAACAGTCACCTTTGCCTCTTTGAGCTGTAATTTGACCCCCTTAACATGCTTCAAAACTCACCAAATAAGACACACACATCAGGACTGGCGAAAATTGCGATCTAATCAAAAAACCTAATCCCAAAACTCAAAATTGCGCTCTAGCGCCCCCTAGGAAGAAAACACAGACAAAACTGCCTGTAACTTCCAGTAGGAATGTCGTAGAGACATGAAACAAAAACTTCTATGTAGGTCTCACTTAGACCTAGATTTCATACAGTGACAACCCCCAGCAAAAATCAACAGGAAGTTTGCAATTCCACCTTCAAAACAAAAGTTTAGTAAAAACAGTCACCGTTGCCTCTTTGAGCTGTAATTTGACCCCCTTAACATGCTTCAAAACTCACCAAATAAGACACACACATCAGGACTGGCGAAAATTGCGATATAATCCAAAAACAAAACCCCAAAACTCAAAATTGCGCTCTAGCACCCCCTAGGAAGAAAACACAGACAAAACTGCTTATTATTATCACACAGACAAAACTGCCTGTAACTTCCAGTAGGAATGTCGTAGAGACATGAAACAAAAATCTCTATGTAGGTCTCACTTAGACCTATATTTCATACACCGACATCCCAAAGCAAAAAATCAACAGGAAGTTTGCATTTCCCCCTTCAAAACAAAAGTTTAGTAAAAACAGTCACCTTTGCCTCTTTGAGCTGTAATTTGACCCCCTTAACATGCTTCAAAACTCACCAAATAAGACACACACATCAGGACTGGCGAAAATTGCGATCTAATCAAAAAACCTAACCCCAAAACTCAAAATTGCGCTCTAGCGCCCCCTAGGAAGAAAACACAGACAAAACTGCCTGTAACTTCCAGTAGGAATGTCGTAGAGACATGAAACAAAAACCTCTATGTAGGTCTCACTTAGACCTAGATTTCATACAGTGACAACCCCCAGCAAAAATCAACAGGAAGTTTGCAATTCCCCCTTCAGAACAAACGTTTAGTAAAAACAGTCACCTGTGCCTCTTTTAGCTGTAATTTGACCCCCTTAACATGCTTCAAAACTCACCAAATAAGACACACACATCAGGACTGGCAAAAATTGCGATATAATCAAAAAACCAAACCCCAAAACTCAAAATTGCGCTCTAGCGCCCCCTAGGAAGAAAACACAGACAAAACTGCCTGTAACTTCCAGTAGGAATGTCGTAGAGACATGAAACAAAAACCTCTATGTAGGTCTCACTTAGACCTAGATTTCATAAACTGACAACCCACAGCAAAAATCAACAGGATGTTTGAAATTCCCCCTTCAAAACAAAGGTTTAGTAAAAACAGTCACCTTTGCCTCTTTGAGCTGTAATTTGACCCCCTTAATATGCTTCAAAACTCACCAAATAAGACACACACATCAGGACTGGCGAAAATTGCGATATAATCAAAAAACCAAACCCCAAAACTCAAAATTGCGCTCTAGCGCCCCCTAGGAAGAAAACACAGACACAACTGCTTATTATTATTACACAGACAAAACTGCCTGTAACTTCCAGTACAAATGTCGTAAAGACATGAAACAAAAACCTCTATGTAGGTCTCACTTAGACCTAGATTTCATACACTAACATCCCTCAGCAAAAATCAACAGGAAGTTTGCAATTCCCCCTTCAAAACAAAGGTTTAGTAACCCCAAAACTCAAAATTGCACTCTAGCGCCCCCTAGGAAGAAAACACAGACACAACTGCCTGTAACTTCCAGTAGGAATGTCGTAGAGACATGAAACAAAAACCTCTATGTAGGTCTCACTTAGACTTAGATTTTATACACTGACACCCCCCAGCAAAAATCAACAGGAAGTTTGCAATTCCCCCTTCAAAACAAAAGTTGGGTAAAAACAGTCACCTTTTTTCAAACGTTATCTCCTCTGAGCGTGTTTGTCGTGTCGGCTTCTAATAAAGACATGTCGAATGGGTAAAGGCAGGAAGCACCTGTGTGACCCCAGGATGCAGAGAAGACAGGTAATGAGCAGGTAAATATATGTTAAATTTTGTGTTACGGATGCAAACATCGCTTTAAAAAAAATACATGTAAAAAATCTGACTAAGAAAAACATGACGTACTGTACAAATCTGATCCTGAATAGGACTTCACCTTGTGAAAAATAACATGAAATCAACACTTTTTGTTCCCCCCGGTGATGATTTTATTGGAGTTTTTTCTTTATTTTCTTTATAGGCTTTAAACTTCCATCAACCGATATTGCTGCTTCCGTGTAACACTTGCAGCGCTGCCAGCACACAGTGAATTATAATTCAATAGCAGCTAAAGACGCAGACGGCATTCATCATTGCGAGTGTACTTCGGGGGGCTCGATACCCACCGAGTGACGAGAGAACTAAAAAGCAGAGTCAATAATACAAAAAAAACAACGTGATAAACACACTTTGTTTGTAAGGTCATAGCAATAAACAAAAACGGCGTGTTTGCATGCGACATACAATAGTTTAGTCCGTAATGAACGACTAGAATTTAGCAAGAAAATCCCACACAATGAAGAATGCATTCATATGGCCCCGATGCAGTCTGCCGAAAATGACGGAAAGCGCCGCTCCACGTGGCAAATGGTCAAAGCTGGAGGTGCAACAAAACACGTTTTTAGGACATTCAGAACTCTACCGGGGCGGTTTAGCTCGGGTTGGTACAGCGGCCGTGCCAGCAACGTGAGGGTTCCAGGTTCGATCCCCGCGTCCGCCATCCTAGTCACTGCCGTTGTGTCCTTGGGCAAGACACTTTACACACGCTGGTTTTAAATGTAACTTAGATATTGGGTTTAACTACGTAAAAGCGCTTTGAGTCACTAGAGAAAAGCGCTATATAAATACAATTCGCAATTCACATACTGCGAGAAATTGTCACGTTTCGTGTGTCAGGTAAACCGTGCCAAAAAAAACGGGGGCCATATAAATCCCCTTCCTACTGGACATGCTCCAATTACTGTATTTTCCGGACTATAGAACGCACCGGTATATAAGCCGCACCCACTAGATTTTAGAAGAAAAACATTCCCCTCTATCCATCCATTTTTTACCGCTTGTCCCTTTTGAGGTCGCATGGAAAACCATATTATTTAAAGTTAAAGTACCAATGATTGTCACACACACACTAGGTTTGGCAAAAATATTCTCTGCATTTGACCCATCACCCTTGATCACCTCCTGGTAGGTGAGGGGAGCAGTGAGCAGCAGCTGTGGCCGCGCCCGGGAATAATTTTTGGTGATTTAACCCCCAATTCCAACCCTTGATGCTGAGTGCCAAGCTAATGGCTCCCATTTGTATAGTCTTTGGTATGACTCGGCCGGGGTTTGAACTATACGTTGTGAAATGAGTTAACACAGTAAATGTTTATTTACATACCTAAATTGTTTTCAAACGGTGTCTCCTTACCAGTAAAATGGTAAAAAAGTAATGCCGTGTTAGCATATTAGCTAATGCCAACGACGCTAGCGTTATTACACTACAACAGCACGTACAAATATGCACGAAAACACTCTTACAGACATCACACTTGGGACGGGTCAGTAAGTAAGAATTGTTTTAGTTGTATTGTAAAATGTTAAAACGTTGCTTGGAGTGATGAGCGGAGAATCCATCAGGTAGAAGCGCTATGGATGGCTAGAAGACGAAAGACTACTCTACTTCTGGTTGGTGAAAAGGACTAAATGGAAGGACACAAATTCGAGCGAATTTGTCCAAAAGATGGCGCCACAGCACAAACAATAAAAAAAACCCTGTTTTTGCAATTTTTGTTTTTATAAAATTATTTTTATCATCACAGTCAGCAAAGAAAAATCCTTATTTTAGCCTGCTCCCTCTTATAGAGAAGGAAAAAAGTAGCGGCTTATAGTTCGGAATTTACGGTAGTCTTGTGTAGTCGCCGGGTGTGTGGTCTAGGAAAGCAAATAACCGCAGAGTTCACTGATTAGGGCTTGGTTTAAAGACAGCTGCGGCTGTAAGCAACCTCCCGATGTAGTTTTTTTTTTTTTAAAGGATTAACTCCACATGATGGCAAACATACAACAAATTGAAAATTTTCCAGAAAATTTTAGCAACTGAGCTCGTTTTTGTTACTACAAAATCTGTTTGTTTTTACTTTGTTTTTACAGTGCATTGCTTCAAATTGAAAATTTAACAGAAATTTTAGCGATTGAGCTGTTTTTATTTTTTACTATAAAATCTATGTTTGTTTTTACAGTGCATTACTGCAAATTAAAAAATTTTACAAAAAATTTTAGCGGCTGAGCTGATTTTTATTACTATACATTCTATGTTTGTTTTTACAGTGCATTACTGCAAATTGAAAAATGTACAGAAAATGTTAGCGACTGAGCTGGTTTTTGTTACTATAAAATCTATGTTTGGTTTTACAGTGCATTACTGCAAATTGAAAATGTTACAGAAAATTTTAGCGGCTGAGCTGATTTTTGTTACCATGAATTCTATGTTTGTTTTTACAGTGCATTACGGTAAATTTAAAATTTTACAGAAAATATTAGCAATTGAGCTGTTTTTTGTTACTATAAAATCTAAGTTTGTTTTTACAGTGCATTACTGCAAAATTTAAAATTTTACAGAAAATATTAGCAACTGAGCTGTTTTTTGTTACTATAACATCTACCTTGTTTTTACAATGCATTACTGCAAATTTCAAATTTTACAGAAAATGTTAGCGACTGAGCTGATTTTTGTTACTAGAAAATCTATATTGGTTTTTACAGTGTATTACTGAAAATTTTACAGAAAGTTTTAGCGGCTGAGCTGATTTTTGTTACCATAAATTCTATGTTTGTTTTTACAGTGCATTACTGCAAATTGAAAATTTTACAGAACATTTTAGCGATTGAGCTTATTTTTGTTACTATAAAATCTGCGTTTGTTTTTACAGTGCATTACTGCAAATTGAACATTTTACAGAAAATGTTAGCGGC
>NC_084737.1:1725251-1795251 GCF_033978785.1 Entelurus aequoreus
ACAGAGAGAGGTCAGCATAGTGCAAAGACTTTCTGCACAGTCCGTTGCTACAGAGCTCCAAACTTCACGTGACCTTCCAATTAGCCCACGTACAGTACGCAGAGAGCTTCATGGAATGGGTTTCCATGGCCGAGCAGCTGCATCTAAGCCATACATCACCATGTCCAATGCAAAGCGTGGGATGCAGTGGTGTAAAGCATGTCGCCACTGGACTCTAGAGCAGTGGAGACGCCTTCTCTGGACTGATGAGTCACGCTTTTCCATCTGGCAACCTGATGAACCAGTCTGGGTTTGGAGGTTGCCAGGAGAACGCTACATTTCCGACTGAATTGTGACATTTGGTGAAGGAGGAATTATGCACAAAGCAAGGTCCATAAAGACATGGATTACAGAATCTGGAATGAATGAACTTGACTGGCTTGCACAGAGTCCTGACCTGAAGTTGATACCAATATATTTATTCCGAGCTGCATTTTTGTAGTGAATTCCAATGTAGAATCCACATAAGAACACGTGGAAGAAGGAGTGGACCACATTTACATGGTGTTGTGATAAATAAGCGTACAAGAGTGAGGAGGGGACGGAAACGACAGAAGCAGGCGAGCACGGACAGGAAACAATCAATCAAACTCTTCCCCCCCCCTTTCCACATTTCGTCCTCCCCTTTTCTTGCTTTATTAAACTTCCTCTCCCCTGACCTTTGACCTCACACTACCCAGCTCTCCAGCAGCTTAAAAAAAATAAAAAAAAATAAAAAAAATGAAAGCTGATTTTTTTTCTTTTCTTTTTTTCTTTCCCCCTGCCATTCTTTTGAACCTTAACTTAAAGCTTTTCGCCTCGAGGCTTACTGACAATTTCAGAAATGTGACCCCTCTCCCCCCCCCCCCCGCCTTTCTCTTTTGCAGCGGCAAACAACTCGTGATGAGCGACCTGGGAGCGACGCGGCAGATTGCCGGTTCAATCCAAATAAACAATCAAGGGGGGTTGTGGGCTATACATACAAACACTCGGCTGTCCCCCACGGGCTCCAGAAGCCAAGAAGTCGAAGTCGCATTTCCTCCACTTGGTGATTTGCCGTCCAATTTGCACTTTGGTATAAAAATGTGCTCCCCTTAAGCAGTTTGGAATTATAATGGGCCTGCGGTGTGACAACGTCCAGTCGGCTGACACGCAAACACACACATAGTGACCGCCAAGAATTGTTATAAGACCCCTTTTTGACAACCGGTTAAAAAAAAACAAAAAAAAACAATAAATAAAAGTAGGAAAGCGTGTGGACTGTGCAACATACCACGTCTAATATCTACACCAGATATCAAAATATCAAAATATCCTCCTAAATCGGCTCTTTATCGCCGCCCTAGTGGCTCCCTGGAGCTTTTTCAAAGATGTGTAAAAAAAATGATGACACAAACCTTCCTAACTGTTAGAAAACCCACTTTTTATGTTAAACATGCTTCACTGATGACAGTATTTGGCCAGCACTGTTTTGTCCTACTAATTTCAGCGATCCTTGAACTCACCGCCGTTTGTTTACATCAGGGTTTCACCAACCTTTTTGAAAGCGAGAGCTACTTCTTGGGTAGTGATTAATGCGAAGGGCTACCAGTTTGATACGCACTTCAATAAATTGCCAGAAATAGCCAATTTGCTCAATTTACCTTCAACTCTATGTTATTATTAATAATTCATGATATTTACACTTAATTGAACGGTTTAAAAGAGGAGAAAACACGAAAAAAAATGACAATTACATTTTGAAACATAGTTTATCTTCAATTTCGACTCTTTAAAATTCAAAATTCAACCGAAAAAAAGAAGAGAAAAACTAGCTAATTCGAATATGTTTGAAAAAATAAAAAAAATAATTTATGGAACATCATTAGTCATTTTTCCTGATTAAGATTAATTTTATAATTTTGATGACATGTTTTAAATAGGTTAAAATCCAATCTGCACTTTGTTAGACTATATAACAAATTGGACCTGGCGACTTGTCCAGGGTGTACCCCGCCTTCCGCCCGATTGTAGCTGAGATAGGCTCCAGCGCCCCCGCGACCCCAAAGGGAATAAGCGGTAGAAAATGGATGGATGGATGGATGGATGGACCAAGCTATATTTCTAACAAAGACAAATCATTATTTCTTCTAGATTTTCCAGCACAAAAATTTTAAAATAAATTCAAAAGACTTTGAAATAAGATTTAAATTTGATTCTACAGATTTTCTAGAATAGCCAGAATAATTGTGTTGAATTTTAATCATAATAAGTTTGAAGAAATATTTCACAAATATTCTTCGTCGAAAAAACAGAAGCTAAAATGAAGAATTAAATTAAAATTTAATTATTATTCTTTACAATAAAAAATACAAAAATTACTTGAACATTGATTTAAATTGTCAGGAAAGAAGAGGAAGGAATTTAAAAGGTAAAAAGGTATATGTGTTTAAAAATCCTAAAATAATTTTTATGGTTGTATTTTTTCTCTAAAATTGTCTTTCTGAAAGTTATAAGAAGCAAAGTAAAATAATTAATGAATTTATTTAAACAAGTGAAGACCAAGTCTTTAAAATATTTTCTTGGATTTTCAAATTCTATTTGAGTTTTGTCTCTCTTAGAATTAAAAATGTCGAGCAAAGCGAGACCAGCTTGCTAGTAAATAAATACAATTTAAAAAATAGAGGCAGCTCACTGGTAAGTGCTGCTATTTGAGCTATTTTTAGAACAGGCCAGCGGGCTACTCATCTGGTCCTTACGGGCTACCTGGTGCCCGCGGGCACCGCGTTGGTGACCCCTGATTTACATGTTTAGTTGAGTCTTTATTTGAAGGGACAATGCACAGAAACATTAAGCTCAAAGACAGATATGTTCTGTACCAGATTAGAGCTAAATAGCTAATTTCCATCTGCAGTCCCTGGCTACCGAAATTAAAGGGATACCAAAATCAAGTAATAAAATTATGACAATAAAATCATACACAAGTATTAAGAAAAAAGTCATAAAATGCCCTTTCATGGACACATACTTAATATACAATACAACCACACCTCATTTACATCATCACACAAAGACAATACATGCTTTTGTTCACATCTGTCATCATTTGTATCAATCAATCAATCAATGTTTATTTATATAGCCCTAAATCACAAGTGTCTCAAAGGGCTGTAAAAACAACCATGATTTTAACACACACACCTCACAATTTACAATAAAAATGCTCTCATGGATAAATATAATACACATTAGGTTGATGTGTCAAACATAGTGTCCACCTTATTGACCGTGTGAGCAGCTTTGATTGCTCCAAAGCCACTTTTTAACTTCAATTCAGTTAGACTTTTCAAGTTTGTTGTGAGGTCGTTCCATTCCTTTATGGCTTTACATGAAAAGGCTGATTGTGCAAAAAGAGGTTTTACATCTGGGTACGCCACACTGCCCCCTGGTGGAGGCTCGTGTGTTTCTAGTTGTCACGGCAGATGTAAACTGGACAAAGTGCTTAAGTGGCGCTGGTGCAGTGTTATTTAAGATTCGATGGGCCATTCGTATTGATGCTAATCTTTGAATGTTAGCCAAATGTAACAATCTATATTTTTGGAGAACTAAACAGCGATGGTGGTGTTGTGGTTTTCGGTCAAGGATTTTGAGGGATTGTTTGTGCAAAGTTTCCAATGGCCTCAGTGTCATTTTGCTTGCCTGCGACCAACATGTTATACAATAATAAAAACGAGACATAATCATTGCATTCAAATAAGTTTGAGCTGCCTCCAGTGTTAATGAATTCCTGGTACATTTGAACAGACAACTTTCTCCGACGCTGCCACAGAAAGACGTGTTTTATGCCACTCCTTCTTTGTCTCATTTTGTCCACCAAACATTTTATGCTGTGTGTGAATCCACAAAGGTGAGCTTTGTTGATTTGCCGGAGTGCGTATCGGGCATGGTCAATCCCTGACTGCAAGCTAATCGATGCTAACATGCTACTAAGGCTAGCTGTATGTGTTTGTATTTTTTTTCGCTGTTTGCTTTTCATCCATCTTCCGCTTGTTTTCATCGTGTATCTCCTTATGATTCTTGAAGAGGTGGGAGATCGAATTGCTCGTATTAAAGGAAGACGTCTTGGTTCCTCCTCGCATAACCAACTTGTTGCAGTCATTGCAAATTGCCAGTTTTATTATCCGTCGGACAGACTTTAAAATAATCCCAAACCATAGACATGGTGTCGTTAATCAGTCACCGAGCGAGCTGGCTTGATAGCCACGGCTACAGCACCGGCAACAACACACTCTTGTTGTTGTTATGCTGCGCTCGCGGCGTTTGACGAGGTCATCAAGCGTCGCCAGTAAACAGGCCCGGCCCTAACCAATCTGGCGCCCGAGGCAAGATTTTAGGTGGCGCCCCCCCCCCCCCCCCCCCCCACGTCAGCAGTGAAGTGTATATACTCACAAGAAACCGAATAGCTTTGTCTTTGACCTTTTTTTTTACTTAAAGAAATCAAATTAACAATCAGAATAGTTAACAAGATAAAAAAAAAATATGGATAAATAAATGAATACAAAAAATTAAAAATGAATATATGAAATACAATATTTTTTACATACATAAACAAAATAAAACGTGTCAACAAGTTGCATAAAATAAATTAAAAATACAATATAAATAAGGCACTTCACAAAACAAGATATCAAACCAGTATGACTTTAACAACTGTATTACAAAAAAAGGGGATCCTAAGAGTTCTATATTTGTGCTTTTTAATATTGCATTAACTAGAATGACTTACAAATGACTGTACACCAGGGAGTACTCTAATTACCTAACGTTACATTATTATTTTCCATAACAATTTAGCCCCCTCCACGATATTAACCCGACGTTAAAACAGAACTAGCTATTTATTGATTAGCAATTGCCGAATCATGTAAAGTTAGCTTAATGCTAAAAAGCCAGGTTACTATCACATTCTGTAACAGACAAATAATTTCATGTAGGCTAACGTTACCTACCTGCTACCTCTGTCTTTTTCTCGTTTCCCCTCTTCTTTTCTCTTTTTTCTTCCCTGGGCACCTGACAGTTTTGGCCGTTTTGACATCTTGTGTTGATTTTTTTATGTGATGACGTCCAAAAAGAGTCATGATACGGGAAGGGAGGGGGCGCACTGTGCCGGGGGAGAGGGGGCGTAATGTTGTAACAAATAATATTTCTATTAAATAGGCTTTACTTTGCATTTTAATTAACGTGGGATTATTTTATGTATTTAGAAATAATAGTACCAACTTTTTTTTTTTTTTCAGACACTTCACCCTTGCTCCTGATGGCTGCTGGTTAGCGCCTTGCGTGGCAGCTCCCGCCATCAGTGTGTGAATGGGTGAATGTGGAAATACTGTCAAAGCGCTTTGAGTACCTTGAAGGTAGAAAAGCGCTATACAAGCATAACCCATTTATCATTTATCATTTAACATTTGTGGCACTGGCGTGGCGCCCCCTGATGGACGGCGCCCTTAGCATTTGCCTATACGGCCTATGCCACGGGCCGGCCCTGCCAGTAAACCTCTCACGCTGCAGTCGTGCTGCAACTCCTGCGTCATTCATTTTACTCTTTGAAACCGATACCGATAATTTCCGATATTACATTTTAAAGCATTTATCGGTCGATAATATCTGACATCTCTAATAATAATGGAACTTTAAAGAAGGGCGTCCTGAAAAGGACCTTTACAAAAACAAATCATTCTCCAGGTTCTTGCAGAACTTTTCCCACAAATACCGCCGACCTCAGCTTGAGACGGCACCCCTGGGATGAACCGGAATGTGCGCCACAGTCCAAACTTTATCGGCGCTCGCTCGCGCATGATCATGGCCACGGGGGCCGGGGGGGTGGGGGGGGGGGTCTAAAAGGAGAACGTGGGCGGTGATATTTGGGTGTGCGCGGAGTTGAGGTTGCGGGAAAGTGCAGCGGCTCGCAGGCACGAGCGCGTCCGCATGCTGTCCAAGAATCTGCTGTCCTTCTGTCCCTGGCTCTCCTCCCTCAATCCCTCTTTCCACATTCTGTCATCTGTCTGGCAGCGGAGGACAAAGGAAGAGCGGGGAGGAGCGAGAGAAAGCGAGACGGTTGGCGGTCGTGCACAAGCTGCTTTTTGGGGGCGATACGGGAGGGGATGTGGAGAGGGCTCTCATCTCTAATCCCGCACTCTCACGGTTTGCAGGAAATCAACACCTTCCTACTAGAGATGTCCGATAATATCGGCCTATCCGATATGCGTTAAAATGTAATATCGGAAATTATCGGTATCGTTTTTTTTATTATCGGTATCTTTTTTTTAATTTTTTTTTTTATTTTTTATTTTTTTTTTATTAAATCAACATAAAAAACACGAGATAAACTTACAATTAGTGCACCAACACAAAAAACATCCCTCCCCCATTTACACTCATTCACACAAAAGGGTTGTGTAGTGGATTGTCCGAAGCTTAAAGGCCTACTGAAAGCCACTACTACCGACCACGCAGTCTGATAGTTTATATATCAATGATGAAATCTTAACATTATAACACATGCCAATACGGCCGGGTTAACTTATAAAGTGACATTTTAAATTTGCCGCTAAACTTCCGGTTCGAAACGCCTCTGAGGATGACGTATGCGCGTGACGTAGACCGGGGAACACGGGTATGCCTTCCACATTGAAGCCAATACGAAAAAGCTCTGTTTTCATTTCATAATTCCACAGTATTCTGGACATCTGTGTTCGTGAATCTGTTGCAATCATGTTCATTGCATTATGGAGAAGGAAGCTGAGCAAGCAAAGAAGAAAGTTGTCGGTGCGAAATGGACGTATTTTTCGAACGTAGTCAGCCACAACAGTACACAGCCGGCGCTTCTTTGTTTACATTCCCGGAAGATGCAGTCAAGATGGAAGAACTCGGATAACAGAGACTCTAACCAGGAGGACTTTTGACTTCGATACACAGACGCCTGTAGAGAACTGGGACAACACAGACTCTTACCAGGATTACTTTGATTTGGATGACAAAGACGCAGACGTGCTACTGTGAGTATGCAGCTTTGGCTTCTAAACATTTGATCGCTTGACCGTATGTGCGCAACTTTTTTTTGCGTCACGTACGTAACTTTTTAAAAATATATAAGCTTTATGAACCTTGGGTTAGGTGAACGGTCTTTTGGGCTGAGTGATTGTGTGTGTTGATCAGGTGTTTGAATTGTATTGGCGTGTTAAATGGAGCTAGGAGCTAGCATAGGAGCTAGGAGCTAGCGTAACAAACACGCAGGTGTTTTTATGCAGGATTAATTTGTGGCATATTAAATATAAGCCTGGTTGTGTTGTGGCTAATAGAGTATATATATGTCTTGTGTTTATTTACTGTTGTAGTCATTCCCAGCTGAATATCAGGTCACGCCCGCCTCTCACAGCATCTTCCACTCCCCACTAGTCCTTCACTTGCACTTTCCTCATCCACAAATCTTTCATCCTCGCTCAAATTAATGGGGAAATTGTCGCTTTCTCGGTCCGAATCTCTCTCACTTCATGCGGCCATCATTGTAAACAATAGGGAACTTTGCGTATATGTTCAACTGACTACGTCACGCTACTTCCGGTAGGGGCAAGGCTTTTTTTAATCAGATACCAAAAGTTGCAATCTTTATCGTCGTTGTTCTATACTAAATCCTTTCAGCAAAAATATGTCAATATCGCAAAATGATCAAGTATGACACATAGAATAGATCTGCTATCCCCGTTTAAATAAAAAAAAATCATTTCAGTAGGCCTTTAAACAGGCAACAAAAGTAGTTTAGTACAACACATGTATTTACCCATTATCAGAAGTGCAGGTTGAATTAAGTTGGCCGTGCAGAGAGACCACATGTTACTCCGGAGTAAACAAGACACACACAAGCCAAAATCACACTCGAGTTCCGGTCTTCTGCCATTTTTTATATGTCTCTTGTGCGTCATTGTTTGTTATCTAATGCGTCAATGTCTTTCTGTTATCCCTATCTGTTCCATAACAACTCGAATCCTTGAGACCAGGGGTGTCAAACTCATTTTAGATCGGGGGCCACATGGAGAAAAATCTACTCCCAAGTGGGCCGGACTAGTAAAATCACGGCACGATAACTTAAAAATAAAGACAACTTCAGATTGTTTTCTTTGTTTAAAATAGAACAAGCACATTCTGAAATTGTACAAATTATAATGTTGTTGTTGTTGGTTTTTTTTACAATTACCTGTTGCGGTTAATAGTATATATACTTTATTTGTCGTTATTTATATTTTCTGAATAAATGTACATCAATCAACTCATTGGTGTTCATTTTCAATCTATCAAGATTAAAAAACTATATCAAAATCAAATTACAGTACGTTATTTATGTAGCTGGATCATTTTCCTCGACTGATGTACTAAAACATCATGTGGTTTGTTTTGTACATATGTAGCATCATCTACAAAGATACAAAGAATTGCTATTGCGACATCAAGTGGACACATTTAGAACAGCAGTTTCTTTCATTGAAAATTTCAGGTTAATTTTTATACTTAGCAAATTCATCCCCCGGGCGAGATAAAACCTGTTCGCGGGCCTGATCCGGCCCTCGGGCCGTACCTTTGACACCCCTGCTTTAGACAGTCAACACATTCTGTAGACAGGTTGGCACAACTTAACATTCACTTTTGTCCCACCACTGGTCCATTCAATGGCACAAAATACAAGAGAATTGAAAATGAGCGGACATCCTTAAAAGACAAGAAATATAGGTCAAAAGGTCAGAAATTCTACTACAGTTGTTTCTTTCTGTTATTAATATTCTGGTTCCTACATTATATATCAATATATATCAATACAGTCTGCAAGGGATACAGTCCGTAAGCACACATGATTGTGCGTGCTGCTGGTCCACTAATAGTGCTAACCTTTAACAGTTAATTTTACTCATTTTCATTCATTACTAGTTTCTATGTAACTGTTTTTATATTGTTGTACTTTCTTTTTTATTCAAGAAAATGTTTTTTATTTATTTATCTTATTTTACAATTTTTTTTTAAAAAGGACCTTATCTTCACCATACCTGGTTGTCCAAATTAGGCATAATAATGTGTTAATTCCACGACTGCATATATCAGTATCGGTATCGGTTGATATCGGTATCGGTAATTAAAGAGTTGGACAATATCGGAATATCGGATATCGGCAAAAAGCCATTATCGGACATCCCTACTTCCTACCATTCGTAGCCGTTTGACCAGATCTGTCACATTGCAGCGGAATTGGCCGTTCGTGTAATTCCTTGGCAAAAACTGGGTTGTCTTTTGCATTCAAACGACATTCAGGATTCGTGGTATCTGCTTTTTGTACCAAGGTCTAACACCGATGGGTTTTATTCCGGCCGCCCGCGAGATGGGTTTGCTAGATATAAAAATGAGCTGACATTTTTTAATGAAAACACTCGCTGTTCTAAATAGGGGTGCACAATTCCGGGAATATTCAAAGTTGGAAACTTTCCATGGGCATTAACGGGAATTAATGGGAATAAACATTGGATGCAACATGCTAGATCTTGCAGCATGATCATTAGCTAAAACAACCTGATTTAATGCAAATATAGTAGAATTTCAACCCTGCACTGTGCATTCCTCCATCACATGTGCAGTGCATTCTTCCATCACATGCCCAGATAATTCCCAGCATGCAACACACTACAGCAGGGCTATTGAGGCCAAACTAGTATTTGAGCCCAAGGACTGGTAAGTTTTGATGATATTACTGGGGTAAATATATTTGATCAATGGTATTTAAGTGTACTAGAGGTGTTATTGCTTGTTACTGTATGACTGTAGACTACTCCAGCAGACTTACACCCAAGCTAGCTAGCTGTTCCTGTACTTGTTCAATGATTTTGGGGCCAATATCGCTAGCTAGCTAGGTTTATGTACCACCACAGTCTCATAATGAACCGAAAATATGTATCCGATAGCCGTGATGCTAATTTTCTCTATGTTAAATCCCATTCATTTATGCTAACAATGTTAGCGATCCCAATTGACCTTTTTTTATGATATTTAAAGTTCAACTAGCAAATACTAAATCTAAAGGTGTAGTTTCTGTTCTGCTAGCCATTCTGTTGTTGTACAAGAATGTAGCTTATAGTTTGATTTAGCATGCTGATTGACCGTTCATTTATTCATCTAGCCCAGGGGTAGGGAACCTATGGCTCTCGAGCCAGATGTGGCTCTTTTGAAGACTGCATCTGGCTCTCAGATCAATCTTAGCTGACATTGCTCAACACGATGAGTAATGAATAATTCCGCTGGTAATCAGTTTTAAAAAAAACGTTCAAAATATAAAACATTCACATGCATTTTAATCCATCCATCCGTTTTCTACCGCACCTGTTCAAGAAGCCGTAATATTGGTAAGCAGTATTTTATTTGTAATTGGTTAGCTTCAGAATAACAATGTTATTAAAAAGAATAAGAGACTTATTATACTTTAAAAATTAGAGATGTCCGATAATATCGGCCTGCCGACATTATCGGACGATAAATGCTTTACAATGTAATATCGGAAATTATCGGTATCAGTTTTTTATTTATTTTTTTCCGTTTTTTTTTTAATTAAATCAACATAGAAAACACAAGATACACTTACAATTAGTGCACCAACCCAAAAAACCTCCCTCCCCCATTTACACTCATTCACACAAAAGGGTTGTTTCTTTCTGTTATTAATATTCTGCTTCCTACATTATATATCAATATATATCAATACAGTCTGCAAGGGATACAGTCCGTAAGCACACATGATTGTGCGTGCTGCCGCTCCACTAATAGTACTAACCTTTAACACTTAATTTTACTCATTTTCATTCATTACTAGTTTCTAGGTAACTGTTTTTATATTGTTTTACTTTCTTTTTTATTCAAGAAAATGTTTTTAATTTATTTATCTTATTTTATTATTTTTTTTTAAAAAGGACCTTATCTTCACCATACCTGGTTGTCCAAATTAGGCATAATAATGTGTTAATTCCACCACTGTGTATATCGGTATCGGTTGATATCGGTATCGGTTGATATCGGTATCGATAATTAAAGAGTTGGACAATATCGGAATATCGGATATCGGCAAAAAGCCATTATCGGACATCCCTACTAAAAATGTTGGTCTTACTTAAAAATGCACACATTTAGTTGTATTCAGTGTAGAGATGTCCGATAATATCGGTCTGCCGATATTATCGGCCGATAAATGCGTTAAAATGTAATATCGGAAATTATCGGTATCGTTTTTTTTATTATCAGTATCGTTTTTTTTTGTTTTTTTTTATTAAATCCACATACAAAACACAAGATACACTTACAATTAGTGCACCAACCCAAAAAACCTCCCTCCCCCATTTACACTCATTCACACAAAAGGGTTGTTTCTTTCTGTTATTAATATTCTGCTTCCTACATTATATATCAATATATATCAATACAGTCTGCAAGGGATACAGTCCGTAAGCACACATGATTGTGCGTGCTGCTGGTCCACTAATAATATTAACCTTTAACAGTTAATTTTACAAATTTTCATTAATTACTAGTTTCTATGTAACTGTTTTTATATTGTTTTACTTTCTTTTTTATTCAAGAAAATGTTTTTAATTTAAGTACCTTATCTTCACCATACCTGGTTGTCCAAATTAGGCATAATAATGTGTTAATTCCACGACTGTATATATCGGTTGATATCGGTATCGGTTGATATCGGTATCAGTAATTAAAGAGTTGGACAATATCGGCATATCGGATATCGGCAAAAAGCCATTATCGGACATCTCTAATTCAGTGTTAAAAATATTATATGGCTCTCACGGAAATACATTTTAAAATATTTGGCTTTCATGGCTCTTTCAGCCAAAAAAGTTCCCGACCCCTAATCTAGCCTATTTCTATTCATTTGTCCATCAGTCAAATATTTTTAAAGACTACTCCAGTTGTTTAGCTAACTATTTATATGTGTGTGTGGCATTGCATTAGTGTTTTACAGGAATAAATCAATACAAACAGAATAATGCCACGTACACCGTCTGATGTGTGGAGACATTTCACCCCAACCAATGTAGGCGGAAAGGCGGTGTGCATTTACAAATAGTGTGCAAAGAGCTACGTCAAAAATGCCACAAAGATGCAGCAGCATATAGACAAGTGCCCAATAATATATCATTATTGTAATTCCCCATTTATTCCCATATATTCTCATTACCGTATTTTTCGGACTATAAGTCGCAGTTTTTTTCATAGTTTAGGGGCTGCGACTTATACTCAGGAGCGACTTATGTGTGAAATGATTAACACACTAGCGTAAAATATCAAATAATATTATTTAGCTAATTCACGTAAGAGACTAGACGTATAAGATTTCATGGGATTTAGCGATTAGGAGTGACAGATTGTTTGGTAAACGTATAGCATGTTCTATATGTTATAGTTATTTGAATGACTCCGGTGTTTCCCATAAACGGCCAAGATACCTGTGGCGGTGGGGGCGTGGCTATGGGCGTGGTCACCATGACATCATCGAGTAATTTGCATAATTTACTACAATGATATGATTTTGTCTAAAAAGGTTCAAAAAATGTATACTTACTAATTAATAATAACAGTTTTGTTTTAAACGTCCATCCATCCATCCATTTTACAATATAATTACAACACTTTATGTACATATTTATATACAGATTTGAACAATAAGTTATTCACTGAAATATATTTATTAATTGTGGTTCTTACAAAAAATATATCTTATAAAAATATAAAAGCTAAAATGTCTCTTAAAGCTCTGCCCCTTTAATTAGTGCATACTAAATCATTTCACTTTAGCCTACTACTACAACCATATTATTTACCAGCAACATAAAGTGAAACAGAGGCAGAGGTGTCCTGCCACAGTCAGTAACAAATAAACAGAAAACAGTAGTAGTCAAATACAAATAAGGCAACAAGAGAAGTATCCTACACTTCTCTATTGTGAAGTAAATCTGAACAGCCTATATGGGCATCTACATCAACTATATGATTTGCCTGAGAAGCTGGACAGGACAATAAAATAAAAAATAAAAAAATAAATAAATAAATAAATAAATAAATAAATAAATAAATAAATAAATAAATAAATGAAATAAAAAAAATTAAAAAATTAAAATAATAATAATTATATTTGTGGCGGACGTAATTCTTTCGTGGCAGGCCGCCACAAATAAATGAATGTGTGGGAAACACTGGACTCTTACCATAATATGTTACGTTACCATACCAGGCACCTTCTCAGTTGGTTATTTATGCCTCATATAACGTACACTTATTCTGCCTGTTGTTCACTATTCTTTATTTATTTGAAATTGCCTTTCAAATGTCTATTCTTGGTGTTGGCTTTTATCAAATACATTTCCCCCAAAAAATGCGACTTATACTCCAGTGCGACTTATATATGTTTTTTTACCTTCTTTATTATGCATTTCCGGCTGGTGCGGCTTATACTCCGGAGCGACATATACTCCGAAAAATACGGTAATTCCCATGGACGGTGTCCAACTTTGAGTAATCAAAACATCTTCAATATTTCCAAACTTCCAGTGATAAATTTCCAGAAAGTTTCGGGAAATTTACCGGAAACTTTCCACCCCTTTGCAACCCTAGTTCTAAATGTGTCCACCGGATGTCGCAATAGCAATTCTTTGCACCCCCTGCTGCAAGAGCGCACCTGTCTTAATAGGGGGCGGAGCTATGTGAGAATAGAGGCAACATTTCCTGTTTGGAAACTACGTACTAAAGTTAAAATTAAAGTGCCAATGATTGTCACACACACACACTAGGTGTGGCAAAATTATTCTCTGCATTCGACCCATCACCCTTGATCACCCCCTGGGAGGTGAGGGGAGCAGTGAGCAGCAGCGGTGGCCGCGCCCGGGAATAATGTTGGGTGATTTTTAACCCCCAATTCCAACCCTTGATGCTGAGTGCCAAGCAGGGAAGCAATGGGTCCCATTTTTATAGTCTTTGGTATGACTCCATGTACATAGTGTAGTACACTATGTACATGGTTCAGACTGTGTTGGTCCCCATGTTGTAAATTTGAACATATATGAAAGGTGTTAATATTGTGCCACAATCTGGTGTGTTTTAGTGGACTACCCACTTTGTCCCAACACATAATAATGCAATAAAGTGTAATCAGCAGGTCTGCTTTGATTTATGAGTTATTTTGGCAGAAAGTTGTAACGTTTGAAGATGTTCCAGTCGTTTAAACTTTGTTATTTGTCTCTATAATACACTGATGTCAGCTCTCCCCTCCCAGTGTGATTGGAAGTCGGGCCGTCTGCCCTCTGCGGTGCAATTAGTCCTTTATTTTGTCGCCATTAAACGTGTTTACTGTGAGCGCTGGATGTCTCCTGCCAGGCTCGGGAGGTAAGCGGCAGAACAACAACTTCTTCTGCAAAATGTGCATGGACCTCCTTTCGGGCATTTTTTTTTTTGGCAAAGCCACAGAGTTCATTACAAAGTGTGTGTTGTATTCATTCTTTTTAGTCAGGCATGCAAAAAGACCACTAATTAGTCAAAAATGAGACATGCGTCGCTTTTAGTTAATAGTAGATAAAAAGCCAATTTGAACACTTTTTCCGCGTAGAAATACCATATATAAATCGCACCGGCCCAAAGTGCATAAGAAAGAAGGAAAAAAACATATATTAGTCAAATTTTTTATTGCAGTCTACACATATCTCTTATGTGTGACCGCCATCTACTGGTCACACTTATCGTGTTGTTTACTTGAGTCATATTGCAGTATACACGTATCTTATGTATAATTGCCATCTACTGGTCACACTTATCGTGTTTTTTTATTTGAGTCATATTGCAGCCTACAAGTATCTCTTATGTATGACTGCCATCTACTGGTCACACTTATCGTGTTGTTTACTTGAGTCATATTGCAGTCTACACGTATCTCTTATGTGTGACTGCCACCTACTGGTCACACTTATCGTGTTGTTTACTTGAGTCATATTGCTGTCTACATGTATCTTATGTATAACTGCCATCTACTGGTCACACTTATCGTGTTTTTTTATTTGAGTCATATTGCAGCCTACAAGTATCTCTTATGTATGACTGCCATCTACTGGTCACACTTATCGTGTTGTTTACTTGAGTCATATTGCAGTCTCCACGTATCTCTTATGTGTGACTGCCATCTACTGGTCACACTTATCGTGTTGTTTACTTGAGTCATATTGCAGTCTACACGTATCTCTTATGTGTGACTGCCATCTACTGGTCACACTTATCGTGTTGTTTACTTGAGTCATATTGCAGTCTACATGTATCTCTTATGTATGACTGCCATCTACTGGTCACACTTATCGTGTTGTTAACTTGAGTCATATTGCAGTCTACACGTATCTCTTATGTGTGACTGCCATCTACTGGTCACACTTATCGTGTTGTTTACTTGAGTCATATTGCAGTCTACACGTATCTCTTATGTATGACTGCCATCTACTGGTCACACTTATCGTGTTGTTTACTTGAGTCATATTGCAGTCTACACGTATCTCTTATGTGTGACTGCCATCTACTGGTCACACTTATTGTGTTGTTTACTTGAGTCATATTGCAGTCTACACGTATCTCTTATGTGTGACTGCCATGGTATTGCAGTCTACACGTATATTTTATGTGCGACTGCCATCGTATTGCAGTCTACACTTTTCTCTTATGTATGACTGCCATCTACTGGTCACACTTATCGTGTTGTTTCCTTGAGTCATATTGCAGTCTACACGTATGTCTTATGTGTGACCGCCATCATATTGCAGTCTACATGTATCTCTTATCTATGACTGCCATCTACTGGTCACACTTATCGTGTTGTTTACTTAAGTCATATTGCAGTCTACACATATCTTTTATGTATGACTGCCATCTACTGGTCACACTTATCGTGTTGTTTACTTGAGTCATATTGCAGTCTACACGTATCTCTTATGTGTGACTGCCATCTACTGGTCACACTTACCGTGTTGTTTACTTGAGTCATATTGCAGTCTACACGTATCTCTCATGTATGACTGCCATCTACTGGTCACACTTATCGCGTTGTTTACTTGAGTCATATTGCAGTCTACACATATCTCTTATGTATGACCGCCATCTCCTGGTCACACTTATCATTTCACCATGTACCAAATGAAATAGCTTCGAGGTCGGTAAGCAGAACCAAAAATATTACGCACAGTGTTTCCCATGAACTGCCAAGATACCTGTGGTGGTGGGGGCGTGGCTATGGGCGTGGTCACCATGACATCATCGAGTAATTTGCATAATTTTCTACAATGATTTGATTTTCTCTAAAAAGGCTCAAAAAATGTATACTTACTAATTAATAATAACAGTTTTGTTTTAAACGTCCATCCATCCATCCGTTTTACAATATAATTACAACACTTTATGTACATATTTATATACAGATTTGAACAATAAGTTATTCACTGAAATATATGTATTAATTGTGGTTCTTACAAAAAATATATCTTATAAAATATATAAGCTAAAATGTCTCTTAAAGCTCTGCCCCTTTAATTAGTGCGTACTAAATAATTTCACTTTAGCCTACTACTACAAGCATATTATTTACCAGCAACATAAAGTGAAACAGAGGCAGAGGTGTCCTGCCACAGTCAGTAACAAACAAACAGAAAACAGTAGTGGTGGTAGATAGACACAGAGCTTCATCAAACATCTGATCCACTGAACAAAGAGCTCCAAAAATCTTGAACTTTAGACTGCCATCAGTTTTACTCCCTACACTTAACCATGTGTTTCCTACTGCCTGCAGACTTTGCACCCTTTGTTATATACACATGTTGTGTTTCTAATATAAATACATTTAATAAAGTCAAGTACAAATAAGGCAACAAGAGAAGTATCCTACACTTCTCTTTTGTAAAGTAAATCTGAACAGCCTATATGGGCATCTACATCAAAAAAAAAAAAAATAAATAAAATAAAATAAAATAAAATAAAATAAAATAAAATAAAATAAAATAAAATAAAATATTTTTTTTTTTTTTTTTTTTTTTATTTGTGGCGGACGTAATTCTTTCATGGTGGGCCGCCAGAAATAAATGAATGTGTGGGAAACACTGACGTACATTCCGTACAAGGCGCACTGTCGAGTTTTGAGAAAATGAAAGGATTTAAAGTCCGGAAAATGTGGTAGCAAACACGGGTACAGGTGAGTACAGATGGGTAGGAAAGCGGGAGATACCCAGCCTTACCTGAGATGTGAAGACAAACAAGGACAAAAGAACACCATAACATGATATAATATACGTCCGCACAGAACGGCGGGGATTGAATCCTGTCTGGTTCATTTAGTTGTAATAAAAAGGCTAAGAGGGAGGGTCTGATCAAATAGACCATCTTTAAACCTGATATCCAAACATATGAAGTGGAAATGCAATCGTGCTGCATTAAGATCCACCGTGGGGAACGCTAACTCCATTAGTTGTGTTGTTCCGTCCTGATTCTCCTCATTCCCATTCTCCTCCACACTCACCTTCCTTTCCTCACTCCTTCCTTCATCCATTCCCTCGCAGGAAGGACTCCAGCTAAGTTCTCCACTCACAGTGGAAGTCACATCAACCTGCATTTATTTTTTCCCCCCCTTCGCCAGACTTATCCGTTTGTCCGTCCGCCTTTAATGTATGTTTATCCATGTGTTCTTCCTCTCCTGGCGAGAGCTGAAAGAGTCACTTTCAGAACACGGCGAGATGCGATAGCAGCCCGCCAGGCACGCAGCCAAGCCATCTCTCAAACTATAATCAGGATTTTTTTCCCTTTTTTTTTATGCTGGTGTACTCAATCAGTTAGGAGAGTTGAAAAGTTGAAAAGAGAGAGAGAGAGTGTAAACAAACACGGGAGATGTGACAGTTATTGCCCCCCCACAAGAAGACTGACGTCATTCACAGGAAGTGCTTTTTCCCGAAACACGCAGATGATGGCGGCTTTTAACTAGGCTGACCATACGTCCTCTTTTGCGGGGGTGTCCAGGGTGTCCGGGCGGGGTTTCTTAAATGCCTCAAATGTCCGGCATTTTGAATTAGGGGCTGCGTGTATTTTCAATGTACGTCCAGGGTTAAAGGCCTACTGAAAGCCACTACTACCGACCACGCAGTCTGATAGTTTATATATCAATGATGAAATCTTAACATTATAACACATGCCAATACGGCCGGGTTAACTTATAAAGTGACATTTTAAATTTGCCGCTAAACTTCCGGTTTGAAACGCCTCTGAGGATGACGTATGCGCGTGACGTAGACCGGGGAACACGGGTATGCCTTCCACATTGAAGCCAATACGAAAAAGCTCTGTTTTCATTTCATAATTCCACAGTATTCTGGACATCTGTGTTCGTGAATCTGTTTCAATCATGTTCATTGCATTATGGAGAAGGAAGCTGAGCAAGCAAAGAAGAAAGTTGTCGGTGCGAAATGGACGTATTTTTCGAACGTAGTCAGCAACAACAGTACACAGCCGGCGCTTCTTTGTTTACATTCCCGAAAGATGCAGTCAAGATGGAAGAACTCGTATAACAGAGACTCTAACCAGGAGGACTTTTGACTTCGATACACAGACGCCTGTAGAGAACTGGGACAACACAGACTCTTACCAGGATTACTTTGATTTGGATGACAAAGACGCAGACGTGCTACTGTGAGTATGCAGCTTTGGCTTCTAAACATTTGATCGCTTGACCGTATGTGCGCAACTTTTTTTTGCGTATGTACGTAACTTTTTTAAAATATATAAGCTTTATGAACCTTGGGTTAGGTGAACGGTCTTTTGGGCTGAGTGATTGTGTGTGTTGATCAGGTGTTTGAATTGTATTGGCGTGTTCTATGGAGCTAGGAGCTAGCAGAGGAGCTAGCATAGGAGCTAGGAGCTAGCATAACACGTACCGTACCGTACGTGCGCGTCACGTACGTAACTTTTTAAAAATATATAAGCTTTATGAACCTTGGGTTAGGTGAACGGTCTTTTGGGCTGAGTGATTGTGTGTGTTGATCAGGTGTTTGAATTGTATTGGCGTGTTCTATGGAGCTAGGAGCTAGCATAGGAGCTAGGAGCTAGCATAACACGTACCGTACCGTACGTGCGCGTCACGTACGTAACTTTTTAAAAATATATAAGCTTTATGAACCTTGGGTTAGGTGAACGGTCTTTTGGGCTGAGTGATTGTGTGTGTTGATCAGGTGTTTGAATTGTATTGGCGTGTTCTATGGAGCTAGGAGCTAGCAGAGGAGCTAGGAGCTAGCATAACAAACACACAGGTGTTTTTATGCAGGATTAATTTGTGGCATGTTAAATATAAGCCTGGTTGTGTTGTGGCTAATAGAGTATATATATGTCTTGTGTTTATTTACTGTTGTAGTCATTCCCAGCTGAATATCAGGTCACCCCCGGCTCTCACAGCATCTTCCCTATCTGAATAGCTTCAACTCCCCACTAGTCCTTCACTTGCACTTTACTCATCCACAAATCTTTCATCCTCGCTCAAATTAATGGGGAAATTGTCGCTTTCTCGGTCCGAATCTCTCTCACTTCATGCGGCCATCATTGTAAACAATAGGGAACTTTGCGTATATGTTCAACTGACTACGTCACGCTACTTCCGGTAGGGGCAAGCCTTTTTTTTATCAGATACCAAAAGTTGCAATCTTTATCGTCGTTGTTCTATACTAAATCCTTTCAGCAAAAATATGGCAATATCGCGAAATGATCAAGTATGACACATAGAATAGATCTGCTATCCCCGTTTAAATAAAAAAAAATCATTTCAGTAGGCCTTTAAGTTAAGAAGGGGTTAAAAAATATATATCTGTCTTTGAGCTTAATGTTTCTGTACATTGTCCCTTCAAATAAAGACTAAACAAAAACATGGGAAGCAGAATGCACTGTGTGCAAAGCAGCAACGTATGTATCTGTGGCAAATAAAGGGGCCAACGATCTACAAAGCACAAAACAGCTGTTGAGGGCGAGAGCTCGTCGGCTGTTTTTTGTTTAAATTTAATTAACTTGTTTTGGGGCATTATTTATGTTTACATTATATACAAGAGGTTATTTTGAATAGTTCTACCTCTGCACTTTTTTTTCCAAAACTGTGAATGTTACAGAATATAAGTATGAGTTATTTTGTTACGCTGTCAAGCAGTGTTGGCGTTAACGCACTTTTTGTGTCTTTTTAACGCATTGAAATCAGAAAGGACGCGGATTATTAATTTTTTACATTTTTTTTTTTACCATTCGTGGCCCACAGCTAATGTTTTAAAGGCCCACGGCACATTTCTAAAAATACTATTAAAATGAAAAAAAACATAACAAAAGTGAAATAAAAAAGCTTAAAGGTGAAATGTAATTTAGAAAAAGTTGCAATGTTGACTAATAAAACAAAGCGGTCATTGCTCAAAACATAATATTGAATCAAAATCAATGTCTTTTATCTGTGAATTGCACCACGCCTATGTCAATAGATTTAAGACAGGTGTTTACATTTTAACAGCGATAAACCCATGTTTCTACTTTAAAGATTGTGTAAAAAATATTTTTTTAATTTGTATTTAATGAAATTAAAATGTAAAATGACAAGGGTCCCATACAAGATTATTTTGAATGTTATATTTGTCAACAACACCCCTGCTGGAACGTGAGTTAGTACACTGAGGTCATGTTGGCTGCCGTTTCCTTCCATGAACCGCAGCTCGCCCATACCAGCAGCACTCATGCATTTGTGTTTCCATGTTTTTTTGTTTTGTTTTTTTCCTGCATTTTGCGAGCTAACATTTTCACCCGTGTGAGATTAATTAAATTACTATTTTATCCGCACGCCGTCTCCCGTCCCTGCATCCCGGGGTCACACCAACGGCAACCATGGTACAAATGGCTGACTTGCACAAAGTCAATGGATTTAAGAAAGGCGTTTACATTTTAACAGCGATTAACTTATTTTCTGCTTTAAAAATTGTCGAAAAAATGTTAAGGTTTTATCTTGATTAGATTATTTGTATTAAATGAAATGAAAATGTAAAATGACGAGGGTCCCATACAAGATTATTTTGAATGTTATATTTGTCGACGGCACCCTTTTAAAACCGAATAATATCCCATGTATTTTGCATGCTGAAGAAAACAAGTATGGATGCGGAGGAGAAGAATTAAAGGCGTGAGGGACTGCACTCGTGCGCCTGGTCATGAGGGTCATCGTGCTTGATTAGAGAGTCCACTTCAGACATGAGATGTTCTCCGCTGATGCAATCACAACGCTCACAAGAGGCCAAATCAGGCTTCTTGCAAAGAGTGGCCAATCAATATCATAAACATAATCAAGGACACGGCACTCATGCGCTCATCCTTATTTTGGTTGTCTAGTACTTTTGATTGACCCGCTATCATTTGTGCGTCCGCCTTTTCGTTGGTAACATCAATTCTGCTGAGTCATGGCGTCAAGTCTTTGTACCTGGCTGACTTTGGAGAGGTGAGATGGGGTTTTTTTTACGGACTTTACTACTGCATATAATACACATATCCTCCTGGACCATTAACGTTAAAATAATACTAATAAATAAATTAAATGAATGAATAAATAAATAAGATAAGTTAGTTAATAGAAAAAATGTACTTAAAAATATAATATGTTTATTAAAAAGATAGCTCCATAACATCGAGCTCTGAATATATTAATTCTGAATTATTTTTCAAAGAATATTACAATATAGATATTATTACTACTACCCATGTCAGAAAAAAACAATAAAAAATGAATAATTAAATGTTAAAATAATTAAAAAGTAAATAAATAATAATAATGATATATTTTATTTGTAAAAAGTACTTTACATTGAGCAAACAACCTCAAAGTGCTACAGTGTATTAAAAAAAAAAAAAAAAAAAAAAAAGATAATAAAAATAAATTAAAATAAAACCTACAACAGCCTAGTAGCTAGAGCTAGTATGCATACCGTATTTCCTTGAATTGCCGCCGGGAATATAGTGTTCGCCTGCCTAGAATTACAGCCGGGTCAAACTCGTTTCGCAAAATAATTAGCGCATGCTTGGCACTTCCGCCGGGTCAAATATGAGTCATTAAATGACTTCCTCCTCCTGGTGGCAGAGGGCGCTAGTGATCCTTCTTGCGACTGCTGGTACTGCAGAAGAAGACAACAGGCAGCAAGAGTGAGGAGCCATTGTTTGCTTGCACTTTTACCATGGAGGATTACATATCTAAAATAAAACAGTTTTCTAAACTGGACTTTCAATCGAAGCAGGACGTAATACTTAAAGGAAGATCTCCATCGAGACAGAGAGACTTTTAAAACTGAAGAAAGATAAGGAAGACTTCTATAGGAGCTGCGCATGGACTCATTTATACCTAAAAGTAAGACCATAATAACGTTTTTTTTATTAAATGTGCTTTTCATGATAAGGTAAGCGCCGGAGTGAGAAGAGGTTTTAAAATAATTAACGCATGCTTGCCAATCCCGCATGCTTTTGGTAAACGCAGGAGTGAGAAGAGGTTTTAAATTAATTAGTGCCCCTGCGGCTATTCAAGGAAATACGGTATATCTAAAAAATAAAAAAAAGGCTTTTTTTAAAAAGAAGGGTTTTTAAGCCTTTTTTAAAAGCATCCACAGTCTGTGGTGCCCTCAGGTGGTCAGGGAGAGCGATCCACAGACATAGAGTGGCGGCGCAGAAAGCCCAATCTCCCATAGTCCGTCGCTTTGTCCAAAATGTTGACTTGCGTTGAGTAAAATGGTGACTTTTATTATAATACTGCCACAATTCAAAGTTTTTCTTTTCCAAATCCTTTTTCATAACAGGCTTTTTTAAAATATTTGCATAGTATGTATTAGAGATGTCCGATAATATCGGCCTGCCGATATTATCGGCCGATATATGCGTTAAAATGTAATATCGGAAATTATCGGTATCGTTTTTTTTATTATCAGTATCGTTTTTTTTTGTTTTTTGTTTTTTTTTGTTTAATTATTAAATCAACATAAAAAACACGAGATACACTTACAATTAGTGCACCAACCCCAAAAACTTCCCTCATCCATTTACACTCATTCACACAAAATAGTTGTTTCTTTCTGTTATTAATATTCTGCTTCCTACATTATATATCAATATATATCAATACAGTCTGCAAGGGATACAGTCCGTAAGCACACATGCTGCTCCACTAATAGTACTAACCTTTAAAAGTTAATTTTACAAATTTTCATTAATTACTAGTTTCTATGTAACTGTTTTTATATTGTTTTACTTTCTTTTTTTATTCAAGAAAATGTTCTTAATTTATTTATCTTATTTTATTTGATTCATTTTTTTAAAAAGTACCTTATCTTCACCATACCTGGTTGTCCAAATTAGGCATAATAATGTGTTAATTCCACGACTGCATATATCGGTTGATATCGGTATCGGTAATTAAAGAGTTGGACAATATCGGCATATCGGATATCGGCAAAAAGCCATTATCGGACATCCCTAGTTGTAAATACACATCTTTATATATCTAGAAAGGCTGGTCCTAAAGAGGTAGGCATTTTTATCAGGTCTCAAGAAGGTAACAAATACAAGTGTGTGTGTGTGTGTGTGTGTGTGTGTGTGTGTGTGTGTGTGTGTGTGTGTGTGTGTGTGTGTGTGTGTGTGCGTGTGTGTGTGTGTGTGTGTGTGTGTGTGTGTGTGTGTGTGTGTGTGTGTGTGTAATAAATGGGTAGACAGATGGGGCAGTCTAGAGGAACAGTTGAGAAAGGCTTAACGCTGCAGCTGCCCCTTTTCTTTTTTCTCTCTCCCTGTAGCAATCACACACACCAAAACCTACTTTGGCACCATTTTTATTTGCAAAGCCTGTCTAAATGAGTGTGTGTGTGCGTGTGTGTGTGTGTGTGTGTGTGTGTGTGTGTGTGTGTGTGTGTGTGTGTGTGTGTGTGTGTGCATCAGGTGGATAGCAACCCACTCCACGTGAGAAGAAGACCACCTCTCTCCCGAGACAATACACACAAAGGAATGGAACCCTGGCGGACAGCAGTCACGTGACCTGCGGACGCAGCCGTCACTTCCTGTATCTGCACAGACGGCCATTGTGACGTGTGCACGGGGGTGAGGGGGTGGGGGGGTGGGGGGGGGGCTCTTCAGCCAGTTTGGATCAAGCCCCTGGCACCTGACACTGGCTCATCAGCACTACAGTTGTGCCACTAAAGAGAGTGTGTGTGTGTGTGTGTGTGTGTGTGTGTGTGTGTGTGTGTGTGTGTGTGTGTGTGTGTGTGTGTGTGTGTGTGTGTGTGTGTGTGTGTGTGTGTGTGTGTGTGTGTGTGTGTGTGTGTGTGTGTGTGTATAGAAACACACTCTTTCTTGGACGCTGGAAGATTCTGCACTACCAGATTCTTTTTCGCGTCCCCTAAAGTGCAAACCACCTACCGTAACTTCCGGACTATAAGCCGCACCCGACTATAAGCCGCACCGGACTATAAGCCGCACCAGCTAAATTTAGGGGAAAATACAGATTGCTCCATATGTAAGCCGCACCCGACTATAAGACGCACCAGCTAAATTTAGGGGAAAACACAGATTGCTCCATATATAAGCCGCACCCGACTATAAGCCGCACCAGCTAAACTTAGGGGAAAATACAGATTGCTCCATATATAAGCCGCACCCGACTATAAGCCTCACCAGCTAAATTTAGGGGAAAATACAGATTGCTCCATATATAAGACGCACCTGACTATAAGCCGCACCAGCTAAATTTAGGGGAAAATACAGATCGATCCATATATAAGCCGCACCCGACTATAAGCCACACCAGCTAAATTTAGGGGAAAATACAGATTGCTCCATATATAAGCCGCACCCGACTATAAGCCGCACCAGCTAAATTTAGGGGAAAATACATATTGCTCCATATATAAGCTGCACCTGACTATAAGCCGCACCAGCTAAATTTAGGGGAAAATACAGATTGCTCCATATATAAGCCGCACCCGACTATAAGCCGCACCAGCTAAATTTAGGGGAAAATACAGATTGTTCCATATATAAGCCGCACCAGCTAAATTTAGGGGAAAATACAGATTGCTCCATATATAAGCCGCACCCGACTATAAGCCGCACCAGCTAAATTTAGGGGAAAATACAGATTGATCCATATATAAGCCGCACCCGACCATAAGCCGCACCAGCTAAATTTAGGGGAAAATACAGATTGCTCCATATATAAGCCGCACCCGACTATAAGCCGCACCAGCTAAATCTAGGGGAAAAATACAGATTGCTCCATATATAAGCCGCACCCGACTATAAGCCGCACCAGCTACATTTAGGGGAAAATACAGATTGCTCCATATATAAGCCGCACCCGACTATAAGCCGCACCAGCTAAATTTAGGGGAAAATACAGATTGCTCCATATATAAGCCGCACCCGACTATAAGCCGCAGGGTTTTGATGTGTAATTACCGTAGTATATAGGGGTTCCTGCTACCCCGGAGGGGATTGTCGGGACAGAGATGACTGTTTGGGAACTCAAAGCGTCCCATTTATTAACAATAAATCTTTCAATCATTCAATCCAACTTTCACATCTTTGACATGGCGAGCAGCATTCGTGCAGAGTACAAATAATACAACGCTGCAAAGTGATACAAAGTGCTCGCCTGTACGTTATCAAAATAACCAGCCTACTGGTATATGAAAAGTCAGTCTTTAATCATTGTGTCATCGTCTTCCTCCTGCGTACTAAAACCTCCGAAATCCTCTTCGTCGGTGCCGGAGAAGAACAGGCCGTATATAAGCCGCACCCTTGTATAAGCCGCAGGGACCAGAACGAGGGGAAAAAGTAGCGGCTTATATAGTCCGGAAATTACGGTATTTAACCCTTGTGTAATGTTCATATTGTTGTTACTCAGCCGCACTGCAAAAAGTCAGTGTTCAAAAACAAGGGAAAGAAATACAAAAATGAGGGGTATTTTATTTGAACTAAGCAAAATTATCTGCCAATAGAACAAGAAAATGTGGCTTGTTAAGACTTTCCAAAACAAGTAAAATTAGCTAACCTCAATGAACCCAAATATACCTTCAAATAAGTATATACTCACTGATAACAAGTGCACTTTTCGTGGAAGAAAAAAAAATAGGCCTTTTTGCTCAATATATTGAAAAATATTCTTAAATGAAGTAAATGCTAGTGCCATTATCTTGACATAATGATATGCGCTCGGCATTACGTTTCTTGAAACCAGCAAACTTATACTAAAAACTAATTTATTGTTCTTAATGGAAAGGCAACAAGGCGACCGCTTGTTACTCTCGGGGTCTACTAGGCGATCAGGCAAATCATATGGTCTAAAAATGCATTTTTCCATGGATAACATGACATCATCGCGTCAAGTGCGTGCTCTTTCAGTCAATTAGTGCGCATATATACAGCCCGGCCCCCGGCCACAATTGTTTTTATTGTAATTTGGAAGAATTTATCTGAACTATTCTGTTCAAAATTGTTTGAAATGTTATTCTATTAACTAGTTTACTGTACTGTGCCAACTGTACCACTATATGAGTACCTATTTTCTATTGTTACATTGAAAATAAAACAGCAAAGTCCATTTGGCCGTCATCTGTTTTAATTATGAGACACAATTGTGTTTTCATGCTTGAAATAAGAAATGATGACTTTAAAAAAGCAGTTTTATACTTGTGAGTAGGGATGTCCGATAATGGCATTTTGCCGATATCCGATATGCCGATATTGTCCAACTCTTTATTTACCGATACCGATATCAACCGATACCGATATCAACCGATATATACAGTCGTGGAATTAACACAGTATTATGCCTAATTTGGACAACCAGGTATGGTGAAGATAAGGTCCTTTTTAAAAAAAATGAATCAAATAAAAAAAGGTAAATAAATTTAAAAAAAATTCTTGAATAAAAAAGAAAGTAAAACAATATAAAAACAGTTACATAGAAACTAGTAATTAATGAAAATTTGTAACATTAACTGTTAAAGGTTAGTACTATTAGTGGAGCAGCAGCACGCACAATCATGTGTGCTTACGGACTGTATTCCTTGCAGACTGTATTGATATATATTGATATATAATGTAGGAAGCAGAATATTAATAACAGAAAGAAACAACCCTTTTGTGTGAATGAGTGCGAATGGGGTAGGGGTTTTTTTGGGTTAGTGTACAAATTGTAAGTGTATCTTGTGTTTTTTGTGTTGATTTAATAAAAAAAATAAATAAATCTAAATAAAATTAAAATTAAAAAAAACGATACCGATTAAAAAAACAAAACGACACAGATAATTTCCGATATTACATTTTAAAGCATTTATCGGCCGATAATATTTATTTTTTATATTGTTTCTGTATTGGTTTTTTATTCATTTATTCTTTGTTTTTATTCAGTCATTGGTGTAGCATAATATGGTTTTTAATATTGTTTTTAATATCGTTTTTAATATTGTTTTTAATTTTGTTTTTAATACTGTTTTTAACATGGCTGTGCAGCACTTTGGAAACATTCTTGTTGTGTAAATGTGCTATATAAATAAAGTGGATTGGATTGATTGGATTGATAATATCGGCCTGCCGATATTATCGGCCGATAAATGCTCTAGTTAGTACTATTAGTGGACCAGCAGCACGCACAATCATGTGTGCTTACGGACTGTATCCCTTGCAGACTGTATTGATATATATTGATGTATAATGTAGGAAGCAGAATATTAATAACAGAAAGAAACAACCCTTTTGTGTGAATGAGGAGGGAGGTTTTTTGGGTTGGTGCACTAATTGTAAGTGTATCTTGTGTTTTTTATGTTGATTTAATAAAAAAAAAAATTAAATTAAATTAAATTAAAATTTAAAAAAACGATACCGATTAAAAAAAAAAAAACGATACAGATAATTTCCGATATTACATTTTAAAGCATTTATCGGCCGATAATATTTATTTTTTATATTGTTTTTGTATTGGTTTTCTATTAATTTATTATTTGTTTTTATTCAGTCATTGGTGTAGCATAATATGGTTTTTAATATTGTTTTTAATATCGTTTTTAATATTGTTTTTAATTTTGTTTTTAATATTGTTTTTAACGTGGCTGTGCAGCACTTTGGAAACATTCTTGTTGTGTAAATGTGCTATATAAATAAAGTGGATTGGATTGATTGGATTGATAATATCGGCCTGCCGATACTATCGGCCGATAAATGCTCTAGTTAGTACTATTAGTGGAGCAGCAGCACGCACAATCATGTGTGCTTACGGACCGTATTCCTTGCAGACTGTATTGATATATATTGATATATAATGTAGGAACCAGAATATTAATAACAGAAAGAAACAACCCTTTTGTGTGATTGAGTGTGTGAAATGGGGGAGGGAGGTTTTTTGGGTCGGTGCACTAATTGTAAGTGTATCTTGTGTTTTTTATGTGGATTTAATAAGAAATAAAAAAATTTAAAAAAACTAAAAAAAATTTAAAAAAACAACGATACAGATAATTTCCGATATTACATTTTAAAGCATTTATCGGCCGATAATATATAATGGGGCGGCATGGCGTAGCGGGTAGGGCGCCCGTGTCAGAAACCTGAGGGTTGCAGGTTCGCTCCCCGCCTCTTACCATGCCGTTGTGTCCTTGGGCAGGCCACTTCACCCTTACCCCCGGTGCCGCTCACACCGGTGAATGAATGTTGAATGAATGATAGGTGGTGGTCGGAGGGGCCGTAGGCGCAAATTGGCAGCCACGCTTCCGTCAGTCTACCCCAGGGCAGCTGTGGCTACGAAAGTAGCTTACCACCACCAGGTGTGAATGAATGATGGGGTTTTTAACATGTAAAGCGACTTTGGGTACTTAGAAAAGCGCTATATAAATCCCAGGTATTATTATTATTATTATTATATCGCCAGGCCGATATTATCGGACATCTCTAGTAAATACTCAAAGGTGGCTTTTATATGCCTCAGACTGGAAGTCTCTCCAGGAGATTGCAAAAAGCCGCTGCCTGACCAGGGCTCAGAAAATCTGCAAAGACTCCTCCCACCCCCACCAAGGACTGTTTTCACTGCTGCACTCTAGAAAGAGGTTCCGCAGCCTCCGAAGCAGAACCTCCAGGTTCTGTAACAGCTTCTTCCCTCAGGCCGTAAGACTCTTGAACGCATCATAATTAAATTATCCCCTCAACTCCCCGCAAAAATGGATTAACTCGCTTGAATAAAAAAGACAATATATAACATGCATCCATAAACCTGGATGCATATGAAAAAAGTGCAATATTCTGTACGGTAATCTATTTATTTATTTATTTATATCTGCACCTTATTGCTTTTTTATGAGCTAATGCAACAAAATGTCGTTCTTATCTGTGCTGTAAAGTTCAAATTTGAATGACAATAAAAAGGGAGTCTAAGTCTTATGTGACTTACATCCCTATCACAGGCGTAGGTTAAACTCCCCTTTTTGAGTCTCACAACACACCAGGAAGCATTGCGACTTATCAAAGATTCATAAGCGTGCCAACACACCCATCCAGCTCTCCCGTGCAATAGCCCCATTAACGCTGCCGCATATTCCCCCAGTGGGACATCCCAGATAATGCGCCGTTCAAGGACACGGGGGGTAATACATAAGGAGCGATAGCCCACCCGGGAGTTGAACCCACAACCGCAATGGTCCATTCGCAGTAGGCTGCCAACAATTAGCCCCTGAGCCGCCTGGCTCGTCCCTGAGCTTGCAGAGAGCTATAAAAACGTCCCAGAGTAAATATAATTATACTTATCAAATATTTATTTTTGGTGGGATCTTATATGAGCTCGGCAGTTTTGTAAACTCAATTTAAAGGCCTACTTAAATGTTTTTATTTTATTTAAACGGGGATAGCAGATCCATTCTATGTGTCATACTTGATCATTTCGCAATATTGCCATATTTTTGCTGAAAGGATTTAGTAGAGAACAACGACGATAAAGTTCGCAACTTTTGGTCGCTGATAAAAAAAAAGCCTAGCCTCTACCGGAAGTAGCGTGACGTCACAGGTTGAAAGGCTCCTCACATTTCCCCGTTGTTTACACCAGCAGCGAGAGCGATTCGGACCGAGAAAGTGACGATTACCCCATTAATTTGAGCCAGGATGAAAGATTCGTGGATGAGGAACGGGAGAGTGAAGGACTAGAGTGCAGTGCAGGACGTATCTTTTTTCGCTCTGACCGTAACTTAGGTACAAGCTGGCTCATTGGATTCCACACTCTCTCCTTTTTCTATTGTGGATCACGGATTTGTATTTTAAACCACCTCGGATACTATATCCTCTTGAAAATGAGAGTCGAGAACGCGAAATGGACATTCACAGTGACTTTTATCTCCGCGACAATACATCGGCGAAGCTCTTTAGCTACGGCGCTAACGTGATAGCATCGTGCTTAAATGCAGATAGAAACAAAAGAAATAAACCCCTGACTGGAAGGATAGACAGAAGATCAACAATACTACTATCAGGAGACACCGAACCAAAAACTGGACCTGTAACTACACGGTTAATGCTGTGCCGCCTGTCGAAGCCTAGCAATGCTGTTGCTAACGACACCATTGAAGCTAACTTAGCTACGGGACCTCGTCAGAGCTATGATTAAAAACATTAGCGCTCCACCTACGCCAGCCCTCATCTGCTCATCAACACCCGTGCTCACCTGCGTTCCAGCGATCGACGGCGCGACGAAGGACTTCACCCGATCATCGATGCGGTCGGCGGCTAGCGTCGGATAGCGCATCTGCTATCCAACTCAAAGTCCTCTTGGTTGTGTTGCTGCAGCCGGCCGCTGATACACCGATCCCACCTACAGCTTTCTTCTTTGCAGTCTCCATTGTTCACCTCCGCAAAGTTCATACAGCACATATATTTCCCCAAAGTCCCCAAAGTTACGTACGTGACATGCACATAGCGGCACGCACGTACGGGCAAGCGATCAAATGTTTGGAAGCCGCAGCTGCGTACTCACGGTACCGCGTCTGCGTATCCAACTCAAAGTCCTCCTGGTAAGAGTCTCTGTTGTCCCGGTTCTCCACAGGCCAATGGTAAAGTTTAACTGTCATCTTTCTGGAATGTAAAAAATGAAACACCGGCTACGTGTTTGTGTTGCTGCAGCCAGCCACTAATACACCGCTTCCCACCTACAGCTTTCTTCTTTGCTGTCTCCATTGTTCATTAAACAAATTGCAAAAGATTCACCAACACAGATGTCCAGAATACTGTGGAATTTTGCGATGAAAACCGAGCTGTTTGTATTGGATACAATGTGTCCCAATACTTCCGCTTCAACCATCGACGTCACGCGCATACGTCATCATACATAGACGTTTTCAACTGGAAGTGTGGCGGGAAATTTAAAATTGCACTTTATAAGTTAACCCGGCCGTATTGGCATGTGTTGCAATGTTAAGATTTCATCATTGATATATAAACTATCAGACTGCGTGGTCGCTAGTAGTGGCTTTCAGTAGGCCTTTAATAACTCAAAACACAGCATTCTCCGATTTGTACCGTATTTTTCGGAGTATAAGTCGCACCGGAGTATAAGTCGCACCGGCCGAAAATGCATAATAAAGAAGGAAAAAAACATATAAGTCGCACTGGAGTATAAGTCGCATTTTTTGGGGAAATGTATTCGATAAAAGCCAACACCAAGAATAGACATTTGAAAGGCAATTTAAAATGTGTAAAGAATAGTGAACAACAGGCTGAATAAGTGTACGTTATATGAGGCATAAATAACCAACTGGTATGTTAACGTAACATATTATGGTAAGAGTCATTCAAATAACTACAACATATAGAACATGCTATACGTTTACCAAACAATCTGTCACTCCTAATCGCTAAATCCCATGAAATCTTATACGTCTAGTGCAGGGGTCGGCAACCTTTACCACTCAAAGTGCCATTTTGGCAAGTTTCACAAATTAAAGAAAATAATGGGAGCCACAAAAACAATTTTAAAATTTAAAATGAAAAACACCGCATACAAAGCTTAAATTGCTTTGTGCTATGTTAACCAGGGATCTCAGACAGACGCACCGGCACGCACCTTAATATGGAAATTTGATGTTAGTGCGGCCCGCGAGTTTTGAATGAATGGCGCTTGATAGCGTCAAACTTGCCAACCCTCTCATTATTTCCGGGAGACTCCCGAACATCAGGGCGTTATAGCACTGCTTTTGGCGCCCTCTACAGCCTGCCCAAACAGTGTACCTGCTCGACCACATGTAGAATGCAGCTTCAGCTTGCTCACGTAAGTGACAGCGAGGCGTACTAGTTCAACAGCCACACAGCTTACACTGACGGTAGCCGTATAAAACAACTTTAACACTGTTACGATACAAATATGCGCCACACTGTGAACCCACACCAAAAAAGAATGACAAACACATTTCTGGAGAACATCTGCACTGTAACACAACACAACAAATACCCAGAATCCCATGCAGCCCTAGCTCTTCTGCTCAACCGACGCACGGAGGGGGGGGGGGGGGGGGGGGGTTGATGTGTGGGGGGGTTTGGTGGTAGCGGGGGTGTATAATCTAGACCGGAAGAGTTAGGGCTGCATGGGATTCTGGGTATTGGTTGTGTTGTGTTTATGTTGTGTTACGGTGCGGATGTTCTCCAGAAATGTGTTTTTCATTCTTTTTTGGTGTGGGTTCACAGTGTGGCGCATATTTGTAACGTAACAGTGTTAAAGTTGTTTTATACGGCTACCGTCAGTGTAAACTGTGTGGCTGATGACTAAGTATGCTTTGCTGTCTCCTACGTGTACAAGTAAAAGCTACATACAACATGTGGCCGGGCTGGCACTGGTTGTAAATGCTATAGAGGGCAATTCTTGCAGTGCGATTAGAGCATGCCCTTAATTTAGTAATTAGAGTGAAAATAGGATTATATTTGCCCTGGGAGTTATCTAGGAGAGGCACTGAGTTCCATAAGTCTCCTGGGAAAATCGGGGGGTCGGCAAGTATGCAGCTGAGCCGCATCAGAGTGGTCAAAGAGCCGCATGCGGCTCCAGAGCCGCGGGTTGCGGACCCCTGGTCTAGTCTCTTATGTGAATGAGATCAATAATATTTGATATTTTACGCTAATGTGTTAATCATTTCACACATAAGTCGCTCCTGAGTATAAGTCGCACCCCCGGCCAAACTATGAAAAAAACTGCCACTTATAGTCTGAAAAATATGGTAAACACTTCTTTCGGTATCAAGGCATAGCTGACCATGTAAGGTTGTGCAGAAGTGCATGCTTTCAATAGGGGGGAAGAAAAAAAGTAGTGCCATCTTGTGGACAAATATACAAATTGAAATTCAGTTCTCTAAATTCCGATGTTAGGGATGGGTACCGAATTTTGGCGCTTGTCGACAGGATTCCATCGGTACTACGCCAAATCAAATGGTACCATAGGTCTAATGCCCTCGCTGCACGTTCGGTTGCAGCTCAAGCACTTGGCGAGGAAACAAGTAGTCGAGCACTGGGAGCATACTTGCTAACCCTCCCGATTTTATCCGGAAGACTCCCGAATTTCAGTGCCCCTTCATTAGACTAATGAAGTCTAATGAAGCAATTGCCGTTTAATAACACATGATTCCCCGGGCGCGGCCACCGCTGCTGCTCACTGCTCCCCTCACCTCCTGATGGGTCCAAATGCAGAGAATAATTTCGCCACAATCATTGGTACTTTAACTTTAACTTTAATGAACACATGCAAGAGTACCGAAAAGTAGTACTGTTGAGTACTGCTATCAATGGGAATCGGTACATCCATCCATCCATCCATTCATTTTCTACCGCTTGTCCCGTTCAGGGTAGGTATCTATTCAAATGTGAAGGGTTTTATGTTAGTGAAGTGAAATGAATTATATTTATATAGCGCTTTTCTCTAGTGACTCAAAGCGCATACTTGATCATTTCGCGATATTGCCATATTTTTGCTGAAAGGATTTAGTAGAGAACATCGACGATAAAGTTCGCAACTTTTGGTCGCTGATAAAAAAAAAAGCCTTGCCTGTACCGGAAGTAGCGTGACGTCACAGGTTGTGGAGCTCCTCACATCTGCACATTGTTTACAATCATGGCCGCCAGCAGCGAGAGCGATTCAGACCGAGAAAGCGACGATTTCCCCATTAATTTGAGCAGGGCCGGCCCGTGGCATAGGCCGTATAGGCAAATGCTAAGGGCGCCGTCCATCAGGGGGCGCCACGCCAGTGCCACAAATGTTGGAGAAAAAAAAAAAAAAAAAGTTGGTACTATTATTTCTAAATACAAAAAATAAACCCACGTTAATTAAAATACAAAGTAAAGCCTATTTAATAGAAATATTATTTTTTACAACATTACGCCCCATCCCCCCGCACGGTGCGCCCCTCCCTTCCCGTATCATGACTCTTACCACATCAAAAAATCAACACAAGATGTCAAAACGGCCAAAGCTGTCAGGTGCCCAGGGAAGAAAAAAGAGAAAAGAGGAGGAGAAACGAGAAAAAGACAGAGGTAGCAGGGAGGTAACGTTAGCCTACATGAAATCATTTGTCTGTTACAGAATGTAATAGTAACCTGGCTTTTTTCGCATTAAGCTAATGTTACATGATTCGGCAATTGCTAATCAATAAATAGCTAGTTCTGTTTTAACGTCGGGTTAATATTGTGGAGGGGGCTAAATTGTTATGGAAAATAATAATGTAACGTTAGGTAATTACAGTACTCCCACCTTACATTCCTCAGGGACATTTGTATTAGATCTTTTAAGCAGGTGTTTTTTGTTTACATTGTTATTGCCTTCTGGTTAGCTAATGTTTGCCCTGCAGGTAATAGTCACTTTTCCACCCCTTTATATATTAGGTATAGTTGTAAGCCTAATTTTTAAAGTGCACATCATTAATGTTAATTAAGCAATATCACATGAGAGGGAATGCTGTTTTTTAATTTGAGCACTGCTGTGATTCGCTTAAAGATAATCATAACATAACATTCTCATATAATATGTTAATTTGCTTTCTTTAAGTAAAAAAAAAAAGGTCAAAGATAAAGCTATTCGGTTTCTTGTGAGTATATACACTTCACTGCCGATGTGGGGTCGGGGGGGGGGGGGGGCGCCACCTAAAATCTTGCCTAGGGCGCCAGATTGGTTAGGGCCAGGCCTGAATTTGAGTGAGGACGAAAGATTCGTGGATGAGGAAAGTGAAAGTGAAGGACTAGAGGGCAGTGGAAGCGATTCAGATAGGGAAGATGCTGTGAGAGGCGGGTGGGACCTGATATTCAGCTGGGAATGTCTAAAACAGTAAATAAACACAAGACATATATATACTCTATTAGCCACAACACAACCAGGCTTATATTTAATATGCCGGATAACAAACACCTCCCCCCTCCCGTCCATATAACCCGCCAATACCACTCAAACACCCGCACAACACACTCAATCCCACTGCCCAAAGTACCGTTCACCTCCGCAAAGTTCATACAGCACATATATTTCCACAAAGTTACGTACGTGACATGCACATAGCGGCACGCACGTACGGGCAAGCGATCAAATGTTTGGAAGCCGTAGCTGCGTACTCACGGTACCGCGTCTGCGTATCCAACTCAAAGTCCTCCTGGTAAGAGTCTCTGTTGTCCCAGTTCTCCACAGGCCAATGGTAAAGCTTGACTGTCATCTTTCGGGAATGTAAACAATGAAACACTGGCTACGTGTTTGTGTTGCTGCAGCCGGCCGCTAATACACCGCTTCCCACCTACAGCTTTCTTCTTTGCTGTCTCCATTGTTCATTAAACAAATTGCAACAAGATTCACCGACACAGATGTCCAGAATACTGTGGAATTTTGCCATGAAAACAGACGACTTAATAGCTGGCCACAACGCTGTCCCGAAATGTCCGCTACAATCCGTGACGTCACGCGCAGACATCATCATACCGAGACGTTTTCAGCAGGATATTTCGCGGGAAATTTAAAATGTCACTTTATAAGTTAACCCGGCCGTATTGGCATGTGTTGCAATGTTAAGATTTCATCATTGATATATAAACTATCAGACTGTGTGGTCGCTAGTAGTGGCTTTCAGTAGGCCTTTAAACCGGTGTGGGTGGCACTGGGAGCAGGTGGGTAAAGTGTCTTGCCCAAGGACACAACGGCAGTGACTAGGATGGCGGAAGAGGGGATCGAACCTGGAACCCTCAAGTTGCTGGCACGGCCACTCTACCAACCGAGCTATACCCGTTTTGTTACGGTAAATGTAGCATAAATGCGTAGCTTCTTGAGCATACCTTTCTGTTTTAGGTGACAATATTGTTTTAATAAGGAATATTCTGGTCCAAATTTGACCCCAATTCATTCACACAAGCCCCGAAAACCCAAATCTGTCCCCAGGCTCTCCTCAGGCATACTGAGAATGACATCATCTCACTACCTCGTTAGCCCAATCAAGGTGGAACCTCAGCGATCAGGTGTGGCGCACATCTGCTCGTTACGGCGGGAAGGGACGCCGCCGGTCGCCTTTCCCATTCGAGACACGGAACACGACGGCGGTCCGACTGGAAACGATCAATCATCTTCCTTTTCTTTTTTTTTTCGCCGTTGAAGCGGACCGCCCGTTCAATCATCATCTGCCAGCCTAAATGCTAGTGCTAATTAGCATCCCCGTGCTAAATTACCTCCCGTTCCGTGTTCCCTGATTAGGCTTACTCGTTCCGACAGGCTAGTTTTAATGTCTGCGACACCTCGGGAGTCCATAGGAGGGGAAGCATTGCATGCTGGGAAAGGAGAAAGCATTTCATTAAGAGAAGGTATGCAATGTGAGCGGGTTTTAGTCCTGATGTCTAAATGGTGCCCCTTTCACCTGGTTGCCATGGTTACCGGAGCGTCACTACGCTCCTGTCACTCAGACGATGTCTTCCAGTTTACGAGGGGAAAAAATGGGGGGTGGGGGGTGGGGGGGGGGGGTGGGGGGTGAATTGGATTTGCTCCCAGCAGGCAAATGATGAAACGGCGTGAAAGCGTTCACACCTCAACCGTCGACGCACCTAAACATCACTCGCTCAAAGTCATTCCATTTTACTCGCTGCGCGTTATTTCTTTGCCCGTTCCCGAAATCCGGGGTGTACTCCAGGCTGTGGGGTGTTCCGTTACATCTCGGCCGACGTGCCACCATGTCGAGGAGAGGACAGAATATTTATGAATTTAAAAAAAATAATATTATTACATATTTTTACATTATTACACTTTTTCCGGGCTTTGGCAGGCCACATACAATGATGTGGCGGGCCATGTTTGAAAAAAATGAAAGCTTTTTTTCAGATTTTTTGTTGTTGAATATTACTACATATTATTACATTATTATTACATAATTATTACATATTATTACATTATTATTACATAATTATTACATATTTTTACATTATGAACTTATTACATTTTTTTTTTCCTCTGCAATTCATACGGAGAGGTACCTCCCATCTTTAATAAATAATAAATAATAATAATAAATAAAGTGTAAGTCACACTAGAGCAGGGGTCACCAACGCGGTGCCCGCGGGCACCAGGTAGCCCGTAAGGACCAGATGAGTAGCCCGCTGGCCTGTTCTAAAAATAGCTCAAATAGCAGCACTTACCAGTGAGCTGCCTCTATTTTTTACATTGTATTTATTTACTAGCAAGCTGGTCTCGCTTTGCCCGACATTTTTAATTCTAAGTGAGACAAAACTCAAATAGAATTTGAAAATCCAAGAAAATATTTGAAAGACTTGGTCTTCTTTTGTTTAAATAAATTCATTATTTTTTTTACTTTGCTTCTTGTAACTTTCAGAAAGACAATTTTAGAGAAAAAATACAACCTTAAAAATGATTTTAGGATTTTTAAACACATATACCTTTTTACCTTTTAAATTCCTTCCTCTTCTTTCCTGACAATTTAAATCACTGTTCAAGTAAATGTATTTTTTTTATTGTAAAGAATAATAAATACGTTTTAATTTAATTCTTCATTTTAGCTTCTGTTTTTTCGACAAAGAATATTTGTGAAATATTTCTTCAAACTTATTATGATTAAAATTAGAAAAAAAATTATTCTGGCAAATCCATAAAATCTGTAGAATCAAATTTAAATCTTATTTCAAAGTCTTTTGAATTTCTTTTAAAATTTTTGTTGTGGAAAATCTAGAAGAACTAATGATTTGTCTTTGTTAGAAATATAGCTTGGTCCAATTTGTTATATATTCTAACAAAGTACAGATTGGATTTTAACCTATTTAAAACATGTCATCAAAATTATAAAATTAATCTTAATCAGGAAAAATTACTAATGATGTTCCATAAATTATTTTTTTAATTTTTTCCAAAAGATTCAAATGAGCTAGTTTTTCTCTTCTTTTTTTTTCGGTTGAATTTTGAATTTTAAAGAGTCGAAATTGAAGATAATTTTTTTTCAAAATTTAATTGTCATTTTTTTTCGTGTTTTCTCCTCTTTTAAACCGTTCAATTAAGTGTAAATATCATTAATTATTAATAATAACATAGAGTTAAAGGTAAATTGAGCAAATTGGCTATTTCTGGCAAGTTATTAAAGTGTGTATCAAACTGGTAGCCCTTCGCATTAATCACTACCCAAGAAGTAGCTCTTGGTTTCAAAAAGGTTGGTGACCCCTGCACTAGAGTGTGTGTGTGTGTGTGTGTGTGTGTGTGTGTGTGTGTGTGTGTGTGTGTGTGTGTGTGTGTGTGTGTGTGTGTGTGTGCGTGTGTGTGTGTAGACATCAATAGAGTGCAGCTCTGCATTGCACTGGGCCAGGAAGCCCAGCTTAACTCCCAATCAGACCATACACCGTTCAGCCATTACACCCCATCCGCGGTCCACCTTCTTTGTCATCCCACCGACTATTATTTTTATTTCCCCCGGATCTTTTATCGACAGCTCCTCTACAAGCTTCTTCTGCCTGAGGGGTTTTTCCTTTATTTATCGTTAAGCTTAGTGGACTTGCATTGCTTCAATCCCCTGTTGATTTATCGTAATTGGTGTCCCGTCTCGCCGGCTTTCAGGCGGGCGCATCCGACTGCATTGACGCGCTCGACGACACCCCCCCTCTATCTCCGAACAGAGCTCAAGACACACCATATGAGAGGAAATAGGAGTCTGAGGACCGGGGTATCATCCTAGATGTCTACATAGACACACAAATCATGTATCTCTGCACACACACACACCCTAAGGGGTCATGCACAAGGACTAGTGGGCAAGGTTTCAGTCGACTTGGCAAAACACCGCAGACAGGAAGCAGTATAAGAAGGCTTGTGCAGCAGCATTACTGTAATATACACTCATACGCTCAAATGTCAGCTTTTCTTATACAAACAAGTGTGGAAATGCATGCTTGTACAAAGTTTATACTAAATAAACCGAGCTCTGCTTCCTCCTACTCCTTTTTTGGAACGTGTAAATGTGTGTTTACCCTTAAAGGGGTCATTTTTTTCTACATCAGGGGTCCCCAACCTTTTTTTTCCCACCAGGGACCGGTTTAATGTATGCATTATTTTCACGGACCGGCTTTTCACGTGTGGCAGATAAAAACAGCAAAAGAAAATTAGCATGAAAAATCCACTCACTATAACGCTGAAACGTGTTTCTTTGCAAAAAAAGATGGTCGCCGGCACGTTGATGGCATATACCAGGGGTCACCCACCTTTTTGAAAGCAAGAGCTACTTCTTGGGTAGTGATTAATGCGAAGGGCTACCAGTTTGATACACACTTAAATAAATTGCCAGAAATAGCCAATATGCTCAATTTACCTTTAACTCTATGTTATTATTAGTAATTAATGATATTTACACTTAATTGAACGGTTTAAAAGAGGAGAAAACACGAAAAAAATGACAATTACATTTTGAAACATAGTTCATCTTCAATTTCGACTCTTTAAAATTCAAAATTCAACCGAAAAAAGGAGAGAAAAACTAGCTAATTCGAACCTTTTTGAAAAAATTAAAAAAATAATTTATGGAACATTATTAGTAATTTTTCCTGATTGAGATTAATTTTAGAATTTTGATGACATGTTTTAAATAGGTTAAAATCCAATCTGCACTTTGTTAGAATATATAACAAATTGGACCAAGCTATATTTATAACAAAGACAAATCATTATTTCTTCCAGAACAACATTTTTTTTTTTAATTCAAAAGACCTTGAAATAAGATTTAAATTTGATTCTACAGATTTTTTAGATTTGCCAGAATACATTTTTTAAATTTTAATCATAATAAGTTTGAAGAAATATTTCACAAATATTCTTCCTCAAAAAACAGAAGCTAAAATGAAGAATTAATTTAAAATGTATTTATTATTCTTTACAATAAAAAAAATAAATTTACTTGAACATTGATTTAAATTGTCAGGAAAGAAGAGGAAGGAATTTAAAAGGTAAAAAGGTATATGTGTTTAAAAATCATAAAATCATTTTTAAGGTTGTATTTTTTCTCTAAAATTGTCTTTCTGAAAGTTATAAGAAGCAAAGTAAAAAAATTAATGAATTTATTTAAACAAGTGAAGACCAAGTCTTTAAAATATTTTCTTGGATTTTCTAATTCTATTTGAGTTTTGTCTCTCTTAGAATTAAAAATGTCGGGCAAAGCGAGACCAGCTTGCTAGTAAATAAATACAATTTAAAAAATAGAGGCAGCTCACTGGTAAGTGCTGCTATTTGAGCTATTTTTAGAACAGGCCGGCGGGCTACTCATCTGGTCCTTACGGGCTACCTGGTGCCCGCGGGCACCGCGTTGGTGACCCCTGGCATATACTATATACTAGTGTTTCTTAACCACGGTGTTGGGCCGCGAGCGCCCCCTAGAATGTAATAAATGTATTTTTTCAGCTGTGGTCCGCATAGGCCACAGCGGTACTTAGTTATAATACACTTTTCTACCACTTGTGGCAGTACTGACAATATAAAACAGGGGTCACCAACCTTTTTGAAACCAAGAGCTACTTCTTGGGTAGTGATTAATGCGAAGGGCTACCAGTTTGATACACACTTCAATAAATTGCCAGAAATAGCCAATTTGCTCAATTTACCTTTAACTCTATGTTATTATTAGTAATTAATGATATTTACACTTAATTGAACGGTTTAAAAGAGGAGAAAACACGAAAAAAATGACAATTACATTTTGAAACATAGTTTATCTTCAATTTCGACTCTTTAAAATTCAAAATTCAACTGAAAAAAAGAAGAGAAAAACTAGCTAATTCGAACCTTTTTGAAAAAATTAAAAAAAATAATTTATGGAACATTATTAGTAATTTTTCCTGATTAAGATTAATTTTAGAATTTTGATGACATGTTTTAAATAGGTTAAAATCCAATCTGCACTTTGTTAGAATATATAACAAATTGGACCAAGCTATATTTATAACAAAGACAAATCATTATTTCTTCCAGAACAAAAAATGTTTTAAAAATTCAAAAGACCTTGAAATAAGATTTAAATTTGATTCTACAGATTTTTTAGATTTGCCAGAATACATTTTTTTAATTTTAATCATAATAAGTTTGAAGAAATATTTCACAAGTATTCTTCGTCAAAAAAACAGAAGCTAAAATGAATAATTCAATTAAAATATATTTATTATTCTTTACAATAAAAAAAATAAATTTACTTGAACATTGATTTAAATTGTCAGGAAAGAAGAGGAAGGAATTTAAAAGGTCAAAAGGTATATGTGTTTAAAAATCATAAAATCATTTTTAAGGTTGTATTTTTCTCTCTAAAACTGTCTTTCTGAAAGTTATAAAAAGCAAAGTAAAAAAATTAATGAATTTATTTAAACAAGTGAAGACCAAGTCTTTCAAATATTTTCTTGGATTTTCAAATTCTATTTGAATTTTGTCTCTCTTAGAATTAAAAATGTCGGGCAAAGCGAGACCAGCTTGCTAGTAAATAAATACAATTTAAAAAATAGAGGCAGCTCACTGGTAAGTGCTGCTATTTGAGCTATTTTTAGAACAGGCCAGCGGGCTACTCATCTGGTCCTTACGGGCTACCTGGTGCCCGCGGGCACCACGTTGGTGACCCCTGATATAAAACAACCATAGTAGAGAAAGTTCTTAAGCGCAACAATTATGACTAAAGTGGTATTTCCATTTGCACTCTAATTTTATAGACAGTTTAGTTAAAAAACATATTTATTATTAATTTAGTTTTTTTGATTTTAGCAGAACATAATGTATATTGTATGTAAATGTATTTTGTCTAATCAGTCTGACCTAAGCCTAAGGTTTATTTGTTAAAATAATAATTTTATCTTTTTGATGAACACATGCTTTTATATCATTTTACAAGGTAAGGAACTGTAAGTAGGTCAGATATTTTATTCTATTTAATATGATCAAAATCAAGAGTCAAATTACTAATTTAGTGTTTTTATTGGTCCCTCTGTAGTGTAGGTCCTGAGGTCAAACAGGTTAAGAACCCCTGCTATATACAATTTTATTACAAAATGGCAACAGCGATGGATGCATGTGCATGTACGAGCCAGTCTGCCCCACATAAGAAGGTAGAGGAAAAAGAAGAAGCGTATGACTACGGTGTAGGCACGGACGAGCGCACATTTTCAGGACTTATACCGATCCCAAATACACATGGTACTAGAAGGTAAGAAAAGTTGGTTTTGCATATGTGGAGGGGGGACGTGGTCTGTGGGCCTGCAGCAGAGCGGGGTGTGTAAGGACCGGCCTCGAAGCCAGCGGCAGGTGAGTGGATTGCCCAGCTGGGGCTGGTTATCTAATCAATCCAAGCGGTGTGGCTTCATAGCTTACCGAAGTCGTACTAAAAAACATTTTTGACCGATTTTTGAGCGCCGTGTTTAATGTTCTATATTCTCAATGGGACATTTAAAGTTGTGGTGTTGTTTACTGCCATCATATTGCAGTCTACACGTATCTCGTATGTGTGACTGCCATCTACTGGTCACCCTTATCATTACACCACGTACCAAATAAAATTGCTTCAAGGTCAGTGAGCACAACCACAATTATGAAAGGATTTTAAGTGCCCCTTATAGTATGAAACATATGTCATACTGCTACTCACTTCTTGTGGGGATCCCCAGCAAGAAGATCCAGAAGCTGCAGAACTTACAGAATAGTGCTGCTAGGATCCTGGTGAGAGTGCGGAAATACCACCACATCACACCAGTTCTCAAATCCCTTCACTGGCTTCCTGTTCCACTCAGGATTGAATACAAAGTCTCCCTACTAACTCACCAGTGCCTCCATGGTAATGCCCCCCTCTACCTCAAAGAACTGCTCACCCCCCCAAATCCTCCACACCACACCTGCGCTCCGGACAGGCTAACCTCCTCCAACCTCCGAGGACAAAGCTACGAACTATGGGAGACCGGGCTTTCTGCTCCGCCGCTCCCAGTCTGTGGAACGCTCTCCCTGACCACCTGAGGGCACCACAGACTGTGGATGCTTTTAAAAAAGCCTAAAAACCCTTCTTTTTTTTAAAAAAAAGCCTTTTTTTTAGATATAAGGGAGAGAAGGAAGGAATAGGGTGCCACTGAATGAAAAATAACCCTTCCCCTACGTTGTGAAATAAGTATCTTTTTCAAGAACAACTGCTCACCCCCCCAAATCCTCCACACGACACCTGCGCTCCGGACAGGCTAACCTCCTCCAACCTCCGAGGACAAAGCTACGAACAATGGGAGACCGGGCTTTCTGCTCCGCCGCTCCCAGTCTGTGGAACGCTCTCCCTGACCACCTGAGGGCACCACAGACTGTGGATGCTTTTAAAAAAGGATAAAAACCCTTCTTTTTTTTAAAAAAAAAAGCCTTTTTTTAGATATAAGGGAGAGAAGGAAGGAATAGGGTGCCACTGAATGAAAAATAACCCTTCCCCTCCGTTGTGAAATAAGTATCTTTTTCAAGAACAACTGCTCACCCCCCCCAAATCCTCCACACGACACCTCCGCTCCGGACAGGCTAACCTCCTCCAACCTCCGAGGACAAAGCTACGAACTATGGAAGCTTTCTGCTCCGCCGCTCCCAGTCTGTGGAACGCTCTCCCTGACCACCTGAGGGCACCACAGACTGTGGATGCTTTTAAAAAAGGCTTAAAAACCCTTCTTTTTAGATATAGGCATGATAGTTCTAGTTTGTATTTTTAATTATTTTTATTATCTTTTTTATTTATTTATTTTTTAATTCACTGTAGCACTTTGAGGTTGTTTGCTCAATTGAAAGTGCTTTTTTTTTTACAAATAAAATGTATTATTATTATTACTATTATTATTTAATTACTTTTTTGTTAATTGTTAATATTTATTTTTACGTTGAACAAGAGAGGACATCCCACCAAGTCAAATTCATTTTGTGTCAAACATACTTGGCCAATAACGCTGATTTTGATTTAAAACAAAATTTAAATTTCTTTTTATCAAAATGCAACTTTTATTTTGTAAAACTGCAACTAATTTTTCGTCCATTCACACCTTCTTCTCATATTTTTTTCTTGTACATTTTTATTAGGGATGTCCGATAATATCGGCAGGCCGATATTATCGGCCGATAAATGCGTTAAAATGTAATATCGGAAATGATCGGTATCGGTTTTTTATTATCTGTATCGTTTTTTTGTTTGTTTGTTTTTTTTTTTTGTTTTTTTTATTAAATCAACATAAAAAACACAAGATACACTTACAATTAGTGCACCAACCCAAAAAACCTCCCTCCCCCCATTTCTTTCTGTTATCAATATTCTGCTTCCTACATTATATATCAATATATATCAATACAGTCTGCAAGGAATACAGTCCGTAAGCACACATGATTGTGCGTGCTGCTGCTCCACTAATAGTACTAACCTTTAACAGTTAATTTGACTCATTTTCATTCATTACTAGTTTCTATGTAACCGTTTTTATATTGTTTTACTTTCTTTTTTTATTCAAGAAAATGTTTTTAATTTATTTATCTTATTTTTTTTATTTTTTTTTATAAATTACCTTATCTTCACCATACCTGGTTGTCCAAATTAGGCATAATAATGTGTTAATTCCACGACTGCATATATCGGTATCGGTTGATATCGGTATCGGTAATTAAAGAGTTGGACAATATCGGAATATCGGACATCCCTAATTTTTATTTTATTTTTTTCTTCCCTCATACAGTTACATTGTCCTTTTAACTTCGCAATATTTTCCTCGCAACATTATCTTTTCCAAGCTGCGGTATAAAATTGGATGGATGAGACAATATTTGTTATTGTAAAATGACAACTTTATTTTCTTGTAACGCTACAACTTTCCTCTCAAGTCATCCCAACTCTTCTTTGGTAAACCTCACCCCAAAAACATACAACAACAAACAAGCATAATAGCTTCTCACTCAGCGTTGACTCAATATACAATCATGAATTGTTTTGACTTCCTGCTTTGGAAAGGGGGCGGAGCCTGCGACATTAGGGCGCAGGTGTGTTTTCTCCGTGTGGCTTTAAACATGACTTCATCTTTTTTTTTTTCCGGTGCACTCATTGACAGCGACACAAGTCATTAAGTCACAAGGGTCAAAGGTTGGCCGTTTCCTCGTTAAATGAATGCCACATAAATAACTACCAATCACATTTAGCACACTCGAGGTCAGAGGTCAGTGTTTTCTAATTATCATGAATAAATGACTGTATCGACCCAAACATTAAACAGGCACGGGTGAGGGGATGTATGCACGCGGACCGACAGATGAAGCCAAACAAACGACCAGACTCTTTAGCGCCGCTCTAGATGTGTGAAAATGGAAAAAGATGAAACAAAATATTTGTGTTTTGTTCCACTATTATTTCCATAGGAGAACACAAACCTTCCTAATTGTTAGAAATCGCACTGTTTACTTTAAACATGCTTCATTGATGTTTTGTCCCACTCATTTCAGCGGTCCTTGAACTCATCGTAGTTTGTTTACGTGTACAACTTTCTCCGACGCTGCCACTCCTTCATTGTCTCGTTATGTCCACCAAACGTTTTATACTGTGCGTGAATGCACAAAAGGCGAGCTTTGTTGACGTTATTGACTTGTTGGAGTGCTAATTAGGCATATTTGGTCACTGCATGACTGCAAGCTAATCAATGCTAACATGCTATTTAGGTTAGCTGTATGTACGTATTGCATCATTATGCCTCATTTGTAGCTATATTTGAGCTCATTTAATATCCTTTACTTTTATCATCTTTGTATATCATTTAAATTTGCATGTCTCATGACACATTATCTGTATGTGATATCGGCTGCGTATCTCATAGCTGTTTGTGTGCCATGTTGTTCCAGACCACAGCAAACGTTACATAGCTTGCAAAGATCCATTAGAAGAAGACAGCCTGACGTTTCCTTTAACTTGGAGAATAAAAATAAAAATAGAACATTTCTGTCGATGAAGATTGGCGTCTGCCTTTGATAGTAGGCTAATATAGCTAACATAGACACTTACATCATGTGTTGTCTTCAATATAACACTTATATAAGACTTTTAAAGTCATTTTGATAGTAGGCTAATATAGACACTTACAGGATGTGTTGTCTTCATTATAACACTTATATAAGACTTATAAAGTCATTTTGATAGTAGGCTAATATAGACACTTACAGGATGTGTTGTCTTCATTATAACACTTATATAAGACTTTTAAAGTCATTTTGATAGTAGGCTAATATAGACACTTACATCATGTGTTGCCTTCATCATAACACTTATATAAGACTTTCAAAGTCATTTTGATAGTAGGCTAATATAGACACTTACATCATGTGTTGCCTTCATTATAACACTTATATAAGACTTTTAAAGTCATTTTGATAGTAGGCTAATATAGACACTTACATCATGTGTTGCCTTCATTATAACACCTATATAAGACTTTTTAAGTCATTTTGATAGTAGGCTAATATAAACACTTACATGATGTGTTGCCTTAATTATAACACTTATATAAGACTTTTAAAGTCATTTTGATAGTAGGCTAATATAGCTAATATAGACACTTACATCATGTGTTGCCTTCATTATAACACTTATATAAGACTTTTAAAGTCATTTTGATAGTAGGCTAATATAGACACTTACATGATGTGTTGCCTTCATTATAACACCTATATAAGACTTTTAAAGTCATTTTGATAGTAGGCTAATATAGCTAATATAGACACTTACATCATGTGTTGCCTTCATTATAACACTTATATAAGACTTTTAAAGTCATTTTGATAGTAGGCTAATATAGACACTTACATGATGTGTTGCCTTCATTATAACACTTATATAAGACTTTCAAAGTCATTTTGATAGTAGGCTATTATAGACACTTACATCATGTGTTGCCTTCATTATAACACTTATATAAGACTTTTAAAGTCATTTTGATAGTAGGCTAATATAGACACTTACATCATGTGTTGCCTTCATTATAACACCTATATAAGACTTTTTAAGTCATTTTGATAGTAGGCTAATATAGCTAATATAGACACTTACATCATGTGTTGCCTTCATTATAACACTTATATAAGACTTTTAAAGTCATTTTGATAGTAGGCTAATATAAACACTTACATGATGTGTTGCCTTCATTATAACACCTATATAAGACTTTTAAAGTCATTTTGATAGTAGGCTAATATAGCTAATATAGACACTTACATCATGTGTTGCCTTCATTATAACACTTTTATAAGACTTTTAAAGTAATTTTGATAGTAGGCTAATATAGACACTTACATGATGTGTTGCCTTCATTATAACACCTATATAAGACTTTTAAAGTCATTTTGATAGTAGGCTAATATAGACACTTACATCATGTGTTGCCTTCATTATAACACTTGTAGAAGACGTTTAAACTTATTTTGATAGTAGGCTAATATAGCTAATATAGACACTTACATCATGTGTTGCCTTCATTATAACACTTATATAAGACTTTTAAAGTCATTTTGATAGTAGGCTAATATAGCTATTATAGACACTTACATCATGTGTTGCCTTCATTATAACACTTATATAAGACTTTTAAACGTATGTTGATAGTAGGCTAATATAACTAATATAGACACTTACATCATGTGTTGCCTCCATTATAACACTTATATAAGACTTTTAAATTCATTTTGATAGTAGGCTAATATAGCTAATATAGACACTTTCATCATCTGTTGCCTTCATTATAACACTTATATAAGACTTTTAATTTTTTGCGGCTCCAGACATATTTTTGTGGAGCATTTTGGTCCAATATGGCTCTTTCAACATTTTGAATTGCCGACCCCTGGACTAGAGTGAGTCAAAGTCAGAGCTTTTCTTCCCGTCATTCACACATGTACCTACATGTACTACAGCACTTCACCTGCTCCAGTCCACATCCTCATGAGAAAGCGCCGAGCGGGCAGCAGCCGCCACAAGACACGACAACAAACCGTACGCAAACCTCTCTGGTCACAGAAACTCTCGGGTTTGATTCGCCGCTCCCTTCGGCGGGACAGAGAAAAGAGGGAAGGCGCCAGATACCACGGAGGTGTCACTCAGCTGGAATCGAGATGAAGAAGCAGCTGATTGGCACTCGCCACGTGACGTCCCCTCCACACTGGAGACGCCACGCTGCGTGCGCGGAGAACATAATGGCAAGTCTGGATGGAGCTTCCCAGGCACATAATGGTCCTTCTCTACGGCAGTACTCAGACCAGCTTTCACCATGTCTAACAGCCAAATAGTGCACCATGTCTAACAGCCAAATAGTTCACCATGTCTAACAGCCAAATAGTTCACCATGTCTAACAGCCAAATAGTTCACCATGTCTAACAGCCAAATAGTTCACCATCTCTAACAGCCAAATAGTTCACCATGTCTAACAGCCAAATAGTGCACCATGTCTAACAGCCAAATAGTTCACCATGTCTAACAGCCAAATAGTTCACCATGTCTAACAGCCAAATAGTTCACCATGTCTAACAGCCAAATAGTTCACCATGTCTAACAGCCAAATAGTTCTCCATGTCTAACAGCCAAATAGTTCACCATGTCTAACAGCCAAATAGTTCACCATGTCTAACAGCCAAATAGTTCACCATGTCTAACAGCCAAATAGTTCACCATGTCTAACAGCCAAATAGTTCACCATGTCTAACAGCTAAATAGTTCACCATGTCTAACAGCCAAATAGTTCACCATGTCTAACAGCCAAATAGTTCACCATGTCTAACAGCCAAATAGTTCACCATGTCTAACAGCCAAATAGTTCACCATCTCTAACAGCCAAATAGTTCACCATGTCTGACAGCCAAATAGTTAACCATGTCTAACAGCCAAATAGTTCACCATGTCTAACAGCCGAATAGTTCTCTAGGGAATGCTTGGCCAACATAATTGTATTCATGTCGTTTCAGACACCCATCCTGTGTTGTTTCAACATTAAGACCCAAGTTATAGAACTGAGTACAAGTACAAAACCTACAAAATTGTGTCATGTACTGTCTTGACTTAACATCAACGACATATATCACATGTGTCAAACTCAAGGCCCGGGGGCCACATGTGGCCCGCCCATTTATTAGTTGTGGCCCACGATTGCCTGGCCCCACTATGGACTGGACTCTCACTATTATGTTAGATCCACTATGGACTGGACTCTCACTATTATGTTAGATCCACTATGGACTGGACTCTCACTATTATGTTAGATCCACTATGGACTGGAATCTCACACTATTATGTTAGATCCACTATGGACTGGACTCTCACACTATTATGTTAGATCAACTATGGACTGGACTCTCACTAATATGTCGATTCCACTATGTACTGGACTCTCACTATTATGTTAGATCCACTATGGACTGGACTCTCACACTATTATGTTAGATCCACTATGGACTGGACTCTCACTATTGTGTTAGATCCACTATGGACTGGACTTTCACACTATTATGTCAGATCCACTATGGACTGGACTCTCACTATTATGTTAGATCCACTATGGACTGGACTCTCACACTATTATGTTAGATCCACTATGGACTGGACTCTCACACTATTATGTTAGATCCACTATGGACTGGACTCTCACTATTGTGTTAGATCCACTATGGACTGGACTTTCACACTATTATGTCAGATCCACTATGGACTGGACTCTCACTATTATGTTAGATCCACTATGGACTGGACTCTCACACTATTATGTTAGATCCACTATGGACTGGACTCTCACTGTTATGTTAGATCCACTATGGACTGGACTCTCACACTATTTTCTCGGATCCACTATGGACTGGACTCTCACACTATTATGCTAGATCCACTATGGACTGGACTCTCCCTTTTATGTTAGATCCGCTATGGACTGGACTCTCACCATATTATGCAGACCCACTCGACGTCCATAAATAGGTAAAGTAAGAAGGAATATAAAATACACATTTATTTCAGTTTTAGGAGTTAAAAGGTGGAACAAGCTCAGTGATGAGTTGAAGACATGTAGTTCTTTGTTAAGGTTTAAGAAAAGTTTGAAAGGCGAAATAATTGACATTTATAAAATATAGTAACAATTACTTTCATCCCATTGATTATTTTAACGTTGATGTTGCAGGTAATCTTATTTACAGTAAAGGTATAGGATAGGCAAATATAAACTTTGGCTTCAGCCTATTCCTTTTTCTTTTCTTTTTGAGTGTAAATGTGTATGATTGCTAAATATGTATAATCTGTACTGTTAAACTGCTCACACAAAATGGTTGATGGTTGATTGTCCAGTGTGGCTCTTAAGGTGTCGAGAAGTGAGGTCTGCAAAACCTACTCCCTCGCGGCTGAGCTAGCTAGCATTGGTACCAGCTGCGGAACAGCGACACGGGAACAAATGCTCATTATTTAAATGTTTACCTATGTGCACCGGAGCCGAACATTAGGACAGGTGTAACAACTACATTTAAGGATGTCAATGAGTTTTACATATTGTGTTGATACTGGTAAACTGTCAAGACCACTCACCAATAATGTTTTTAAAAATGTATAGTTACTGTAATACATGTGATTGGTATCAGCAGACCTCACTTGTGTATCTGTATCGGCAGTATACAACTGATCGGAACATCATAACGTGAATGTCAGGTGAAAACCAAAATGACAACACTTAAGTAAGCCCACACAAGTCAACTATCTTTAACTTAAGAATGTTAAAAAAAAAAATAAAAAAAAATAACTTAAAAAATAAATAAATATAAAAAAAAAAATAAAATAAAATAAAAAAAATATGGTAAATAAAAAATTAATAACTTAAGCATGTTTTTTTACAAAACAAGTACCGCAAAGCATGCTGGGAAACCGGAAGTGTTGCCGGTTTCCTGTAAGCCCCATTTATGTGATGCATCCTCCTGGCCAAGAGCTAACCAACGAGCTAAAAGCCTGCGCTGTCATGCTCATCGCATCCGTTGCGCTCAAAGCGCTGGCTAACAATCTGTCAACTCATTGTCCAGCGTGGCTCTTAAGGTGTCGAGGAGTGAGGTCTACAAAACCTACTCCCTCTCGGCTGAGCTAGCTAGCATTGGTACCAGCTGCGGAACAGCGACACGGGAACAAATTATTATTATTTAAATGTTTACCTATGTGCACCGGAGCCGAACAGCAGGACAGGTGTAACAACTACATTTAAGGATGTCAATGAGTTTAACATATTGTGTTGATACTGGTAAACTGTCAAGACCACTCACCAATAATGTTTTTAAAAATGTATAGTTACTGTAATACATGTGATCGGTATCAGCAGACCTCACTTGTGTATCTGCATCGGCTGTATACAACTGATCGGAACATCATAACGTGAATGTCAGGTGAAAACCAAAATGACAACACTTAAGTAAGCCCACACAAGTCAACTATCTTTAACTTAAGCATGTTAAAAGAAAAAAAAAATAAATAAATAAATAACTTTAAAAATAAATACATATAAAAATTAAAAAAAATAAAAATAAAAATAAATAAATAACTTTAAAAATAAATACATATAAAAATTAAAAAAATACAAAAATAAAAATACAAATAAATACAAAATAAATAAATAACTTAAGCATGTTTTTTTTTTACAAAACAAGTGCCACAATGCATGCTGGGAAACCGGAAGTGTTGCCGGTACCCAGTAAGCTCCATTTATGTGATGCATCCTCCTGGCCAAGAGCTAACCAACGAGCTAAAAGCCTGCGCTGTCATGCTCATCGCATCCAATGCGCTGGCTAACAATCTGTCAGCTCATTGTCCAGCGTGGCTCTTAAGGTGTCGAGGAGTGAGGTCTACAAAACCTACTCCCTCCCGGCCTCGTTAGATAGCATTGGTTCCATCTGCGGAACAGCGAGACGGGAACAAGCGCCTTACCTTTTTCATACGTCCGCCGCGAGTGCCCATGAACGCCACCGTGTGTCCCCGGTAGTCGTAGGCCGCCACGGAGGTCATGCCGTCCTCCTTGTCCACGTACAGCGGGACGCCCTCGATGGTGGTGGTGCCCCCCAGAGGCTGGTTGAAGTCGTGGCCGCAGAAATTATCGTCAATCCGCAACGGCTGGGCGGAACAAAGAGAGAGAGAGAGAATCAATCAATGTTTAGGGAAGTGAAGTGAAGTGAATTATATTTATATAGCGCTTTTCTCTAGTGACTCAAAGCACTTTTACATAGCGAAACCCAATATCTAAGTTACATTTAAACCAGTGTGGGTAAAGTGTCTTTCCCAAGGACACAACGGCAGTGACTAGGATGGCGGAAGCGGGGGTGGAACCTGGAACCCTCAAGTTGCTGGTACGGCCACTCTACCGCCCCGGGTTTACTTATCCATCCCTAAATCCCGAGTGTCTCAAAGGGCTGAGAAGCCGTCATAAAGAAGCCATGAACGACTCCATTATCGCTTTCTGACTACCGTGTCTCGTTAAAAATGACATGCATTCTTAAAGATGCAGCAGCCGTCGGGTCTCGCCGGCACTTAGGAGGCGTTTGACGGAAGTGGAGAGCGAAGGCAACACACGGAAGATTTAGTGAGTTTGGAAAGTAATTGGCATGATTGGTGAAAATGATTGTCGTAGGTCTGGAGATGTTGGGGAATTAGATCGGAATCAACACGTTTCTGTCTGGTTTCCTTCCTCAACTGGATCGGTGATTGGGTAGGTAGGTAGGTAGGTAGGTAGGTAGGTAGGTAGGTAGGTAGGTAGGTAGGTAGGTAGGTAGGTAGGTAGGTAGGTAGGTAGGTAGGTAGGTCGGTCTTTATTGTCATTGCACGAGTACAACGAAACTTTGTTTTCAGCACAAACCCGTTCAAGATTAGACAAACAAACAAGTGTACAGGGTTACAGAACAGGAACGCTGATGGGTCGCCACAAGGCGCCCCGTAAAAGATGGGGAAAAAGGTAAACGCTGGGGAAGGATGAGTAAAAGAAAATACAATCTAGACTGGGCTCCTAACATATTACAACAGTGGTCTCAGACATGCCAATTGCGGCCCGCGAGACGCTATTTTGCGGCCCACACCTTAATATGAAAAGGTACTTGCCAACCCTTCCGATTTTTCCGGGAGACTCCCGAATTTCAGGGCAACCGTTCTCTCGAATGTCTGCCGATTTTCACCCAAACAACAATATTAAGGGTGTGTCGTGATGGCACTGCCTTTAAAGGCCTACTGAAAGCCACTACTAACGACCACGCAGTCTGATAGTTTATATATCAATGATGAAATCTTAACATTGCAACACATGCTAATATGGCCGGGTTAACTTATAAAGTGACATTTTAAATTTCCCGCTAAACTTCCGGTTGAAAACGTCTATGTATGATGACGTATGCGCGTGACGTCAATGGTTGACGCGGAAGTATTCGGACACATTGTATCCTAATACAATCAGCTCTGTTTTCATCGCAAAATTCCACAGTATTCTGGACATCTGTGTTGGTGAATCTTTTGCAATTTGTTCAATGAACAATGGAGACTGCAAAGAAGAAAGTTGTAGGTGGGATCGGTGTATTAGCGGGCGGCTGCAGCAACACAACCAGGAGGACTTTGACTTGGATAGCAGACGCGCTATCCGACGCTAGCCGCCGACCGCATCGATGATCGGGTGAAGTCCTTCGTCGCGCCGTCGACCGCTGGAACGCAGGTGAGCACGGGTGTTGATGAGCAGATGAGGGCTGGCGTAGGTGGATAGCTAATGTTTTTAGCATAACTCTGCGAGGTCCCGTAGCTAAGTTAGCTTAGCAACAGCATTGTTAAGCTTTGCCAGGCTGGAAAGCATTAACGGTGTATTTACATGTCCATGGTTTAATAGTATTGTTGATCGTCTGTCCATCCTTTCAGTCAGGGGTTTATTTATTTTGTTTCTATCTGCGGTTAAGCCCGATGCTATCACGTTAGCTCAGTAGCTAAAGTGCTTCACCGATGTATTGTCGAGGAGATAAAAGTGAATGTCCATTTCGCGTTCTCGACTCTCATTTTCAAGAGGATAGAGTATCCGAGGTGGTTTAAAATACAAATCCCGCATCTGCGGTCCTCTCCAAGGTTTCTCACAGTCATTCACATTGACATCTCACTGGGTTGTGAGTTTTTCCTTGCCCTTTTGTGGGCTCTGAACCGAGGATGCCGTCGTGACTTGTGCAGCCCTTAGAGGCACTTGTGATTTAGGGCTATATAACTAAACATTGATTGATTGATCCTCTATAAAGATTCAAAGAATTGCTATTGCGACATCCAGTGGACACATTTAGAACAGCAGTTTCTTTCTTCAATTTCGGCTCATTTTTATACTTAGCAAACTCACCCCGCCGGCCGGATGAAAGCTGTACCTGGGCCGTAGGTTTGACACCCCTGCTCTAGAGTGCGTTACAAGATGACGACACAACACTTGTTTATGCAAGGAGCCGAACAAAGTCAAGTCATCCGCACGCCGGCTGCCCGCCCGTCGCCCCGCAGAGTGAGACGGCCATCTTCCCATGCTAATGGTTTGTTATGTTTAGACTGACTTGCATCATTACCACAGAGTCAACAGCTCGGGTTGGTGGCGCAGCGGAGCGTCGGACATGGACGTGTCTGCAGACAAATGTGGCCTCACGTGGACCTGACATCTGCCGGCCTTGTAGACACGCAATCCCTGCCGTCTGCCCACTGCGTCATTAGCGACTCACAGCAGAGGACCCGCTGCATCACTTTCAGAACACGGGGGTCTCGCGTTAATGCCCTTTTTTTTTCGCAGCCTAATTCTAGATGTGATGCATGTCCTTATTAGGGGGACGTGTCAAAATGTGCCTTTGGACCACCGTGGTTTTTCCTGTCATTGATGTGTGGACGTTGGGAATCAATCCTCCACTGAGTTCACCACAAAATATGTTCTACAACTATCATTATTAAACCCACAATAATAGTTCAAAGTAGATTCCATGAAATGCTCAGTCATTCACAAACAAGGATGGGGCGAGGGTCACCACTTTGTGAACAAATGCCTGAGCAAATTGTTGAACAGTTTAAGAAAAACCTTTCTCAACCAGCTATTGCAAGGAATTTAGGGATTTCACCATCTACGCTCCGTAATATCATCAAAGGGTTCAGAGAATGTGGAGAAATCACTGCACGTAAGCAGCTAAGCCCGTGACCTTCCATCCCTCAGGCTGTACCGCATCAACAAGCCACATCAGTGTGTAAAGGATATCACCACATTGGCTCAGGAATACTTCAGAAACCCACTGTCGGTAACTACAGTTGGTCGCTACATCTGTAAGTGCAAGTTAAAACTCTCCTATGCAAGGCGAAAACCATTTATCAACAACACCCAGAAACGCCGTCGGCTTCGCTGGGCCTGAGCTCATCTAAGATGGACTGATACGAAGTGGAAAAGTGTTCTGTGGTCTGACGAGTCCACATTTCAAATTGTTTTTGGAAACTGTGGACGTCGTGTCCTCCGGACCAAAGAGGAAAAGAACCATCCGGATTGTTATAGGCGCAAAGTGTAAAAGCCACCATCTGTGATGGTATGGTGCACAAGAAAAAAATTAAAAATCAAAAATTAAAAATTAAAAATTAAAAATTAAAAATTAAAAATTAAAAATTAAAAATTAAAAAATAAATAATAAAAATTAAAAATTAAAAATTAAAAATTAAAAATTAAAAATTAAAAATTAAAAATAAATAATAAATAATAAAAAATTAAAAATTAAAAATTAAAAATTAAAAATTAAAAATTAAAAATTAAAAATTAAAAATTAAAAATTAAAAATTAAAAATTAAAAATTTAAAATTTAAAATTTAAAATGTTTAAATCAACATAAAAAACACAATATATACTTTATATATCAATATATATCAATACAGTCTGCAGGGATACAGTCCGTAAGCACACATGATTGTATTTCTTTATGACAAAAAAATAATACAAAATTTAAAAAAAATACCCCCCCCCCGCTCCCCCTAGTCCGTGGGACAAATTTTCAAGCGTTGACCGGTCCGCAGCTACAAAAAGGTTGGGGACCACTGTATTAGTGGCCAAGACATGGGTAACATACACATCTATGAAGGCGCCATTAATGCTGAAAGGTACATACAGCTTTTGGAGCAACATATTTTAGTCACGACGTGGTTTTCGCAGCTTACTGCGAGGTTTTGTTCTCCCAGTATGCAAACGGACTATTCCGGACAGGACTTGAAGGTAGGAACATATTTATTAATCAATGAATCCTACACATCACAAAAGACATGAACCGAAACAAAAGGAAAGTGTTGCCGTTCACACGAGAGGCTAAAGAACAAAAAACTTAATGCAGGAAACACAGAGACATGGACATAGAGAACTTTATCAAACTGTGACATGAATCAACTAAGACTTACTTGGCAAGGCAGGAAGTAAACAAACAGCATGAACTATGGTGTTGCATGAAACAAGCAACTAGCATAACTATGGAATCAGACATGAAACGAGCGATGACGCCAGGCCGACTGACTTTAAATAGTCTCTTGATTAGAGCCAGGTGAGCGTCCGAACACCAGCGGCAGGTGAAAATCATACGCAACCATGGCAACCAAAACAAACAAGAGTGCACAAAAAACAGGAACTTTGGAGTTAAACTAACAGAACATAACGAAAACATGATCCGGACCACGGATCGTGACAATTTTGCCATCTTTTTCATGGACGCCCCTGCTTATTTCAGCAAGACAATGCCAAGCCACGTGTTACAAGAGCGTGGCTTCATAGTAAAAATAGTGCAGTTACTAGACTGGCCTGCCTGTAGTCCAGACCTGTCTCCCATTGAAAATGTGTTTGGCATTATGAAGCCTAAAATAGCAGAAGGGAGACCCCCGGACTGTTGAACAACTTAAGCTGTACATCAAGCAAGAATGGGAAAGAATTACACCTGAAAAGCTTCACAAATTGATCTCCTCAGTTCCCAAACCTTTACTGAGTGTTGTTAAAAGGAAAGGCCATGTAACACAGTGGTAAAAATGCCCTCTGTGACAACTTTTTTTGCAATTAAATTCTAAGTTCATGATTATATGCAAAAAAAATGAAGTTTCTCATTCAGAACATGAAATATGTTGTCTTTGCAGTCTATTCAAATGAATATAAGTTCAGAAAAGGATTTGCAAATCATTGTATTCTGTTTTTATTTACAATTTACACAACCTGACAACTTCACTGCTTTTGGACTACAGTATTAGTATTGTTTTTAATTATTTAAATACATTTGATAAAAAACACAAATAAAAAACCCCACCTACACTTCCGTTCAAAAGTTTGGGGTCACATTGAAATGTCCTTATTTTTGAAGGAAAAGCACTGTACTTTTCAATGAAAATAACTTTAAACTAGTCTTAACTTGAAAGAAATACACTCTATACATTGCTAATGTGGTAAATGACTATTCTAGCTGCAAATGTCTGCTTTTTGGTGGAATATCTACATAGGTGTATAGAGGCCCATTTCCAGCAACTATCACTCCAGTGTTCTAATTAGGGATGTCCGATAACGGCTTTTTGCCGATATCAGATATGCCGATATTGTCCAACTCTTTAATTACCGATACCGATATCAACCGATACCGATATCAACCGATACCGATATCAACCGATATATACAGTCGTGGAATTAACACATTATGATGCCTAATTTGGACAACCGGGTATGGTGAAGATAAGGTCCTTTTTAAAAAAATGAATCAAATAAAATAAGATAAATAAATTAAAAACATTTTCTTGAATAAAAAAGAAAGTAAAACAATATAAAAACAGTTACATAGAAAATAGTAATTAATGAACATTTGTAAAATTAACTGTTAAAGGTTAGTACTATTAGTGGACCAGCAGCACGCACAATCATGTGTGCTTACGGACTGTATCCCTTGCAGACTGTATTGATATATATTGATATATAATGTAGGAAGCAGAATATCAATAACAGAAAGAAACAACCCTTTTGTGTGAATGAGTGTAAATGGGGGAGGGAGGTTTTTTGGGTTGGTGCACTAATTGTAAGTGTATCTTGTGTTTTTTATGTGGATTTAATAAAAAAAAAACAAAAAAAACATACTGATAATAAAAAAAACGATACCGATAATTTCCGATATTACATTTTAACGCATTTATCTAGTTCTAATGGTACAATGTGTTTGCTCATTGGCTCAGAAGGCTAATTGATGATTAGAAAACCCTTGTGCAATCATGTTCACACATCTGAAAACACTTTAGCTCGTTACAGAAGCTACAAAACGGACCTTCCTTTGAGCAGATTGAGTTTCTGGAGCATCACATTTGTGGGCTCAATTAAACGCTCAAAATGGCCAGAAAAAGAGAACTTTCATCTGAAACTCGACAGTCTATTCTTGTTTTTAGAAATGAAGGCTATTCCACTAAATTGATTGGGTGACCCCAAACTTTTGAACGGTAGTGTATATATAAAGTGTGCAACTTTAAAAATATCCAAAATTCCCCTGGATGAACTTCCCATGGAAAGTTCACATTTCTGCGTCTTCGCACTTCCACGGGAGAGCAAAGAATTTTGTTGTTGTGTGTTCAGCTTTTGTTTCTTAAACAGCTCCCAAAACAATTTCTGTTTATTTCCTCCCCCGCTCCCTTTTACTGCTTTATTTTACGGGCTACCATTTACTTTGAGCTTGGTCAGGAGTAAAATGTTGAGTGAAAGCGGATGAAAAAAATAACGATATTAAGGTTCCGTGTTTGCACCTGGTGCAATATAACACTGAGGGGAAGTTGCTGGTGTTTTGGGATTATATCGGGGATCTAAAAGTCAACAAAAGATGGGTAACATCATGCAAGTACTGTCATGTAAAAAGTATCAAGTAGGGGAATTTTTTCAAAATGATTTGTTAGCCATAGGAATCATCGCACTAGTATCAACTAGAACGTGCAATTCCAGTTGGAATTGCATGTAAATGTCCTCCAGGGGGAGTCTAGTGTGTGGACATTGGAATGGTTGGAATCGGTTGGGAAATGTGGGGTATGCAGTAGATTGTACAAACCCCGTTTCCATATGAGTTGGGAAATGGTGTTAGATGTAAATATAAACGGAATACAATGATTTGCAAATCCTTTTCAAGCCATATTCAGTTGAAGGCACGACAAAGACAACATATTTCATGTTCAAATAATAATGAACTTAGAATTTCATGGCTGCAACACGTGCCAAAGTAGTTGGGAAAGGGCCTGTTCACCACTGTGTTACATGGCCTTTCCTTTTAACAACACTCAGTAAAGGTTTGGGAAGTGAGGAGACACATTTTTGAAGTGGAATTCTTTCCCATTCTTGCTTGATGTACAGCTTAAGTTGTTCAACAGTCCGGGGGTCTCCCTTCTGCTATTTTAGGTGCCACACATTTTCAATGTCTGGACTACAGGCAGGCCAGTCTAGTACCCGCACTCTTTTACTATGAAGCCACGTTGATGTAACACGTGGCTTGGCATTGTCTTGCTGAAATAAGCAGGGGCGTCCATGGTAACGTTGCTTGGATGGCAACATATGTTGCTCCAAAAGCTGTATGTACCTTTCAGCATTAATGGTGCCTTCACAGATGTGTAAGTTACCCATGTCTTGGCCACTAATACACCCCCATACCATCACACATGCTGCCTTTTACACTTTGCGCCTAGAACAGGGGTTACCAACCTTTTTGAAACCAAGAGCTACTTCTTGGGTAGTGATTAATGCGAAGGGCTACCAGTTTGATACACACTTAAATAAATTGCCAGAAATAGCCAATTTGCTCAATTTACCTTTAACTCTATGTTATTATTAATAATTAATGATATTTACACTTAATTGAACGGTTTGAAAGAGGAGAAAACACGAAAAAAATAACAATTAAATTTTGAAACATGGTTTATCTTCAATTTCGACTCTTTAAAATTCAAAATTCAACCAAAAAAAAGAAGAGAAAAACTTAAAAAAAGAATTTATGGAACATCATTAGTAATTTTTCCTGATTAAGATTAATTTTAGAATTTTGATGACATGTTTTAAATAGGTTTAAAATCCAATCTGCACTTTGTTAGAATATATAACAAATTGGACCAAGCTATATTTCTAACAAAGACAAATGATTATTTCTTCTAGATTTTCCAGAACAAAAATTTTAAAAGAAATTCAAAAGACTTTGAAATAAGATTTAAATTTGATTCTACAGATTTTCTAGATTTGCCAGAATAATTTTTTCGAATTTTAATCATAATAAGTTTGAAGAAATATTTCACAAATATTCTTCGTCGAAAAAACAGAAGCTAAAATGAAGAATTAAATTAAATTTATTTATTATTCTTTACAATAAAAAAAATAAATTTACTTGAACATTGATTTAAATTGTCAGGAAAGTAGAGGAAGGAATTTAAAAGGTAAAAAGGTATATGTGTTTAAAAATCCTAAAATCATTTTTAAGGTTGTATTTTTTCTCTAAAATTGTCTTTCTGAAAGTTATAAGAAGCAAAGTAAAAAAAATAATGAATTTATTTATACAAGTGAAGACCAAGTCTTTAAAATATTTTCTTGGATTTTCAAATTCTATTTGAGTTTGGTCTCTCTTAGAATTAAAAATGTTGAGCAAAGTGAGACCAGCTTGCTAGTAAATAAATACAATTTAAAAAATAGAGGCAGCTCACTGGTAAGTGCTGCTATTTGAGCTATTTTTAGAACAGGCCAGCGGGCTACTCATCTGGTCCTTACGGGCTACCTGGTGCCCGCGGGCACCACGTTGGTGACCCCTGCACTATAACAATCCGTATGGTTATTTTCCTCTTTGGTCCGGAGGACACGACGTCCACAGTTTCCAAAAACAATTTGAAATGTGGACTCGTCAGACCACAGAACACTTTCCCACTTTGTATCAGTCCATCTTAGATGAGCTCGGGCGAAGCCAGCGAAGCCGACGGCGTTTCTGGGTGTTGTTGATAAACGGTTTTCGCCTTGCATGGGAGAGTTTTAACTTGCACTTACAGATGTAGCGACCAACTGTAGTTACTGACAGTGGGTTTCTGAAGTGTTCCTGAGCCCATGTGGTGATATCCTTTACACACCGATGTGGCTTGTTGATGCAGTACAGCCTGAGGGATGGAAGGTCACGGGCTTAGCTGCTTACGTGCAGTGATTTCTCCACATTCTCTGAACCCTTTGATGATATTACGGAGCGTAGATGGTGAAATCCCTAAATTCCTTGCAATAGCTGCTCGAGGAAGGTTTTTCTTAAACTGTTCAACAATTTGCTCAGGCATTTGTTGACAAAGTGGTGACCCTCGTCCCATCCTTGTTTGTGAATGACTGAGCATTTCATGGAATCTACTTTTATACCCAATCATGGCACCCACCTGTTCCCAATTAGTCTGTTCACCTGTGGGATGTTCCAAATAAGTGTTTGATGAGCATTCCTCAATTTTATCAGTATTTATTGCCACCTTTCCCAACTTCTTTGTCATGTGTTGCTGCCATCAAATTATAAAGTTAATGATTATTTGCATCCACATGATATTCCACATAATATTGTGAGAAAAACAAAAGAGTCTGTGGGCATGAACACGGAACAGCACTTAATTTTCCCTAATATTTACAGCTGTGACTAAAGAAAGCTCCAAAAACAAATGAGCCGCTGGTTCTCAGGATAAACAGATTTGTGGGCCATATCTTGTCAGAACTTTGGTTCGACTCCAAATGATCCGACTATTGGAGGATTCAACTTTGGACCGGCGCCAGGTTTGGGATCGCCGACCGGTCCGGCTCACCCGTGACTTCGAACAGGATGAGCAGTTAAAAGATGAATGAATGTAGAACTGTGGTGTGAAGATCCTTTAAGACGGGGGTCAGCAACTCGTGGCTCTTGAGCCGCATGCGGCTTTTTAGTGCCGCCCTAGGGCAGGGGTCCGCAACCCAAAACGTTGAAAGAGCCATATTGGACCAAAAATACAAATAAACTAATCTGTCTGGATTCGCCAAAAATTTAAAGCCGTATATAAGTGTTATAATGAAGGCAACACGTGATGTAAGTGTCTATATTAGCTATATTAGCCTACTATCAAAATGACTTTAAAAGTCTTATATAAGTGTTATAATGAAGGCAACACATGATGTAAGTGTCTATATTAGCTATAATAGCCTACTATCAAAATGACTTTAAAAGTCTTATATAAGTGTTATAATAAATGCAACACATGATGTAAGTGTCTATATTTAAAAAAATAGGCTACTATCAAAATGACTTTAAAAGTCTTATATAAGTGTTATAATGAAGACAACACATGATGTAAGTGTCTATATTAGCTAAAATAGCCTACTATCAAAATGACTTTAAAAGTCTTGTATAAGTGTTATAATGAATGCAACACATGATGCAAGTGTCTATATTAGCTATAATAGCCTACTATCAAAATTACTTTAAAAGTCTTATATAAGTGTTATAATGAAGACAACACATGATGTAAGTGTCTATATTAGCTATATTAGCCTACTATCAAAATGAATTTAAAAGTCTTATATAAGTGTTATAATGAAGGCAACACATGATGTAAGTGTCTATATTAGCTATAATAGCCTAATATTAAAATTACTTTTAAAGTCTTATATAAGTGTTATAATGAAGGCAACACATGATGTAAGTGTCTATATTAGCTATAATAGCCTAATATTAAAATTACTTTTAAAGTCTTATATAAGTGTTATAATAAAGGCAACACATGATGTAAGTGTCTATATTAGCTATATTAGCCTACTATCAAAATGACTTTACAAGTCGTTTATAAGTGTTATAATGAAGGCAACACATGATGTAAGTGTCTATATTAGCTATATTAGCCTACTATCAAAATGACTTTAAAAGTCTTATATAAGTGTTATAATGAAGGCAACACATGATGTAAGTGGCTATATTAGCTATAATAGTCTACTATCAAAATGAATTTACAAGTCTTATATAAGTGTTATAATGAAGGCAACACATGATGTAAGTGTCTATAGTAGCCTACTATGAAAATGACTTTAAAAGTCTTGTATAAGTGTTATAATGAATGCAACACATGATGTAAGTGTGTATATTAGTTTTATAAGCCTACTATCAAAATGACTTTAAAATTCTTATATAAGTGTTATAATGAAGGCAACACATGATGCAAGTGTCCATATTAGCTATATTAGCCTACTATCAAAATGACTTTAAAAGTCTTATTTAAGTGTTATAATGAAGGCAACACATGATGTAAGTGTCTATATTTAAAAAAATAGGTTACTATCAAAATGACTTTAAAAGTCTTATATAAGTGTTATAATGAAGGCAATGCATGATGCAAGTGTCTATATTAGCTATAATAGCCTACTATCAAAATTACTTTAAAAGTCTTATTTAAGTGTTATAATAAATGCAACACATGATGTAAGTGTCTATATTAGCTATATTAGCCTACTATCAAAATGACTTTACAAGTCTTATATAAGTGTTATAATGAAGGCAAAACATGATGCAAGTGTCTATATTAGCCTACTATCAAAATGACTTTAAAGGTCTTATATAAGTGTTATAATGAAGGCAAAATATGATGTAAGTGTCCATATTAGCTATATTAGCCTACTATCAAAATGACTTTACAAGTCTTATATAAGTGTTATAATGAATGCAACACATGATGTAAGTGTCTATATTAGCTATATTAGCCTACTATCAAAATGACTTTACAAGTCTTATATAAGTGTTATAATGAAGGCAACACATGATGTAAGTGTCTATGTTAGCTATATTAGCCTACTATCAAAATGACTTTACAAGTCTTATATAAGTGTTATAATGAATGCAACACATGATGTAAGTGTCTATATTAGCTATATTAGCCTACTATCAAAATGACTTTACAAGTCTTATATAAGTGTTATAATGAAGGCAACACATGATGCAAGTGTCTATAACAGCCTACTATCAGAATGACTATGTCGCAGGCTGACGCAAATCTTCGTTGACAGACATGATGAAATGTAATATTTATTCTGCACATTTTTACAACATTAGAAATCATTAAGAGGCTACTCAGAAGATGAGATAACTCCTGGAAATGACTTCACATTCTTAGTTTTTGTATGTTCGGTCCAATATGGCTCTTTCAACGCTCTGGGTTGCCGACCCCTGCATTAAGATCTTGTTTATCAATACCAAAAGTTCTAGTATGATCTGGCAGGCTGGACAGAGTTGAGATCAACAACCATCTGCTGCAGGACTCCTTGTTCTTCTCCTCGCCGATTATCCCGACCGTGTAGGACTCTGGCAGCCCGCTCGGGTTGATTGTTAAGCCCCGGAAAGAATTGGGCATGGAACAAGAAAAAAAAAAAAAACAAACAAACGCCTCCCTGATGCTGTGAGATGATGGATAAGAATCTTTCTGCGCTTCCAAGCAGCGTCAGACATTAAACAGACTGCCAGCTTCTTCATAGTTCATGGTCTATGTCACGTCCTGGTGTGTGCGAACACAGTCCGCCCATTGTTGCACTTCCACTACAGCTCATCACACTGAGGCGTCGCCAGAAAAACAAAAACATCCCCGTGTTACAAAAAGGGGGTTCATGTCAGTGTTGAATCTAGAGACAAACTGGGAGAAAAGGTGCCTACATTTACCAACGGATGTTTTTAAGATCATTCTCAACTGGGGTCAGTTTTTAGACCAATAAATGCTCTTATAGCACTGCTACGATTGGTTGATTGATTGAGACTTTTATTAGTAGGTTGCACAGTGAAGTACATCCATCCATCCATCTTCCTCCGCTTATCCGAGGTCGGGTCGCGGGGGCAGCAGGGAAACCCAGACTTCCCTCTCCCCAACCACTTCGTCCAGCTCCTCCCGGGGGATCCCGAGGCGTTCCCAGGCCAGCCGGGAGACATAGTCTTCCCAACGTGTCCTGGGTCTTCCCCGTGGTCTCCTACCTAAACACCTCCCGAGGGAGGCGTTCGGGTGGCATCCTGACCAGATGCCCGAACCACCTCATCTGGCTCCTCTCCATGTGGAGGAGCAGTGGCTTTACTTTGAGCTCCCCCCGGATGACAGAGCTTCTCACCCTGTCTCTAAGGGAGAGCCCCGCCACCCGGCGGAGGAAACTCATTTCGGCCGCTTGTACCCGTGATCTTGTCCTTTCGGTCATGACCCAAAGCTCATGACCATAGGTGAGGATGGGAACGTAGATCGACCGGTAAATTGAGAGCTTTGCCTTCCGGCTCAGCTCCTTCTTCACCACAACGGACCGATACAGCGTCCGCATTACAGAAAACGCAGCACCGATCCGCCTGTCGATCTCACGGTCCACTTTCCCCTCACTCGTGAACAAGACTCCGAGGTACTTGAACTCCTCCACTTGGGGCATGGTCTCCTCCCCAACCCGGAGATGGCACTCCACCCTTTTCCGGGCAAGAACCATGGACTCGGACTTGGAGGTGCTGATTCTCATCCCAGTGGCTTCACACTCGGCTGCGAACCGATCCAGCGAGAGCTGAAGATCCTGGCCAGATGAAGCCATCAGGACCACATCATCTGCAAAAAGCAGAGACCTAATCCTGCAGCCACCAAACCAGATCCCCTCAACGCCCTGACTGCGCCTAGAAATTATGTCCATAAAGGTTATGAACAGAATCGGTGACGTGAAGTACATATTCCGTACAATTGACCACTAAATGGTAACACCCGAATAAGTTTTTCAACTTGTTTAAGTCGGGGTCCACTTAAATTGATTCATGATACAGATATATACTATCATATATACTATCATCATAATACAGTCATCACACAAGATAATCACATTGAATTATTTACATTATTTACAATCAGGGGTGTGGGGGTGTGGGGGGGGGGGGGGGGTTAGGATATGGACATCAAGTAGTGGACATAGAGAGAGAGAGAGAGAGAGAGAGAGAGAGAGAGAGAGAGAGAGAGAGAGAGAGAGAGAGAGAGAGATCAGAAGGCATAAGAAAAAGTATCTGCATTTGATTGTTTACATTTGATTATTAGCAATCCGGGGAGGGTGTTAGTTTAGGGTTGTAGCTGCCTGAAGGTGAACTTTTATTGTGGTTTTGAAGGAGGATAGAGATGCCCTTTCTTTTACACCTGTTGGGAGCGCATTCCACATTGTTGTGGCATAGAAAGAGAATGAGTTAAGACCTTTGTTAGTTCGGAATTTGGGTTTAACGTGGTTAGTGGAGCTCCCCCTGGTGTTGTAGTTATGGCGGTCATTTACGTTAAGGAATTAGTTTGACATGTACTTCGGTATCAGGGAGGAGTAGCGGATTTTATAGACTAGGCTCAGTGCAAGTTGTTTAACTCTGTCCTCCACCTTGAGCCAGCCCACTTTGGAGAAGTGGGTAAGAGTGAGGTGGGATCTGGGGTGGAGGTCTAGCAGTAACCTGACTAGCTTGTTCTGAGATGTTTGGAGTTTAGATTTGAGGGTTTTGGAGGTGCTAGGGTACCAGGAGGTGCATGCGTAATCGAAAAAGGGTTGAACGAGAGTTCCCGCCAGAATCCTCAAGGTGCTTTTGTTGCCCAGAGAGGAGCTATTGATTATTTTAGTAATCGAGTAATCTATTGTTAGAATCATTATATATAAGTTATCACACAACTCTTATGCTTAAAGGCCGTTGCTATAGTTATTATCTATTGTGCTCTTTTTTGTTTCGTGCAAGGGCACACAACTTGTTATCTTCCACAACATATGAGGGGTGGCCTCGCAGCAGATGTTTTTCTTTGTTTTAGCCCGCTAACGGCCAAGGACTTCAAGTACCTCAACGAAGATAAGACGACAGCACGCAGACGAAGCGGAGACAAGGCAATCGCAAGGCCCCCGGCACATTCCGTCACGTATTGTGCGCACTGGAGCTGCTTTGCATGATATGTGTGACCATTCCATTTACAGCCAGCCTCAGTGATGTTAACTAGGGAACTCCTGAATAAATAGAGGAGCGCGTGGGGCTGTACCTTAGAGCGTGGTGGGAGACTGCAACTGAGTGTGCAGCTCCAAACGTTTCTCCTCATGAGCTAAATTGAACTCTGTCTCTGCCTGATTCCTTCTTCTTGTCTTGTGTAATAGATAGTTCGGTTTTTGAACCTGACATCCATCGATTAGTTTGCTCGATTAATCGGATAAAATACACGATAGCCTCAATGCGTATTTTAGGGAAAACTTTTTCTGTTGTTTTGCTGTAACCTTCATTATTTTTTTCCCAAAAAATCATATCATCAACATTTAAATTGTTCTTTTAGCATGCATGCTTTATAAAAACAAATAACTAATAATCAGCTGTTCGTTGCCAGGGAGATCATTGCACCCCCACACCGCATTGCGACGTGGTCGAGCGGCCCTGCCAGCGACTTGACTGTTCCGGGTTCGATCCCCGCTCCCGCCACCCGAATCCCTGCCGTTGTGTCCTTAGGCGAGACGCAGCTTAAAAAAAATGTGTGGATTCGAATATGTCGAGAAAAGCGCTACATAAAATACAATTCACTTCACTACTGCTCTCATGCGAGCTCTGTTACTAGTGAAACTATGTTTGTGTATTCCAAGTTCTGCACACCACACAAGGGTCCAACTTTCATCAACTTCTGCTCGTTACACTCAATCGATTAATCGAAACAACGGAACATAAATCAAAGCTTCTTTTTTTTATTTATTGAGTTAATCACTGCAGTCCTCTTTCCTTATGGACATCAAAACTGGCCTATGCACTTCAGGTAGTACAACTTTGGGGAGGGGGAAAAAAAAAGTAGGCTTCACTACACACCTTAAATTACAGATGCAAAACAGACAACTGATCTGCCATTTGTATGAGGACTTTATATGGTTCTTCCAGTGGCCCGACCCTTGAGTAGACTGTACATGAGTCCAATAAACCCTCAAGGCGTGTTTCGATATGAGGTGGCCGAGGTCTTCCATTACATCACGGGTCCCCAGGACCTCGGTCTCTCCAGCTATTATTATTTCTAGATGTAACTTCCACACAGCATCATTACAACCCCAAACACCTTTGTACTCCATTTCCAGGGGGGGTTTGAAGCAAGGACACAGTCCCTTGTGTTGTCCTTGGCCCGGACCTGGGTTTTACACAGTCACTGTGTAGCCTATGGCGTCTCTCACACACACACACACACACACACACACAGACACACACACACACACACACACACACACACACACACACACACACAGACCGACTGCCTTGCCAAAGTCTTGAATGATGAATGTGGGTTGAGGAAAAGCGTGAGGAGAGGAAGGAGGAGAAGAAGACAAAGGGTCAACAGAGCGCTTGTCGTCGCTAATTAGCTTCAATGTAGAAGGAGAAGAGTTCTTGATTGACTCCGATGCGACGCCTGCAGGCCGACCTTGCTGTGGGAGACAAAGACGTATTGCCCACCATCACGTCTACAAGAAGCAAAGACGTAATACCCACCATCACGTCTACATGACCCTCACCAAAAAGAAAAACATTGCTCGGACCTTGTCTTGCACCCATCACAGTTAAAATAGAACCTGTCAAGTTTCATTTTTAATTTGTATTCATTATTATTTTACACTAGGTTATACTTTTAAATCAGAATTCCGTATGACTTCTGTAGGAAGATCCTATGGCTCGAAAGTCTGACTTCTTGCAAAACGACCACAACGTGATGATAACCATGGAACAGGACACAACTCCAGAAATGTGAATATCGTTGAAGACCAATACATGATGTAAACTCATTACATGTAGGGCTGCAACTAACGATTCATTTGATAATCGATTAATATGTCGATTATTACTTCGATTAATCGATTAATAATCGGATAAAAGAGACAAACTACATGTATATCCTTTCCAGTATTTTATTGAAAAAAAAACAGCATACTGGCACCATACTTATTTTTATTATTGTTTATCAGCTGTTTGTACATGTTGCAGTTTATAAATAAAGGTTTATTTAAAAAAAAAAATTTAATTAAAAAATTTAAAAAATTAAAGATGCAAGCAGCGATGGACGGGACCAACTTTGAGGGCTCATAAAATCCAAACCGGAGCAGTAATTAAAACTATTTCATCAACTTTTATTTATAAGGGTTCAATCTCTCTCCTGTGCTAATTTCAAGCCGACACGACAAACGCGCTCAGAGGAGATACTGTTTGAAAAAAGGTGACTGTTTTTACTCAACTTTTGTTTTGAAGGGGGAATTGCAAACTTCCTATTGTTTTTCGTTGGGGGTTTGTCAGTGTATGAAATATAGGTCTAAGTGAAACCTACATAGAGTTTTTTGTTTCATGTCTCTGCGACATTCCTACTGGGATTTATA
>NC_084737.1:1800251-1817751 GCF_033978785.1 Entelurus aequoreus
TGTAAAAGGCAGCATGTGTGATGGTATGGGGGTGTATTAGTGGCCAAGACATGGGTAACTTACACATCTGTGAAGGCACCATTAATGCTGAAAGGTACATACAGCTTTTGGAGCAACATATGTTGCCATCCAAGCAACGTTACCATGGACGCCCCTGCTTATTTCAGCAAGACAACGCCAAGCCACGTGTTACAACAGCATGGCTTCATAGTAAAAGAGTGCGGGTACTAACTAACCCTAACCCTAACCCTAACCCACTTTGATGCATCCTTGTGTTATCATCATGCATTGATGCTTCAGTATGGTTTCACTGTATTAAAAAGTACAAAAAATATGATTTTCTGGCGTTATTGCTGCATTTACAACATTTGTTCAAGAGCGAGAAGGCACTCTGACATTTCACCATGTGGTTTTTTTTTGTTGGGTTTGAGTGAAAGAGGGTTTGTTAAGTTGGGAAAAAGAAGAGCGCCTGGCAGTCAAGAGATGTTGTGCAAATGGTGGAAAAGGAAAAGCTGCAGGCAAAAAAAAAAAAAGAGGAGAAGAAAAAAGGAAAAAAGTGTAAGAGGCTTCAGCGAGGCCCTCAGGTCCGATGAGGGAAGAGCTGGCATGCCAAGAGATCAACATTTCTTTTGCAGCTTGATGTATTCCACACTTCCACATACTGCAAACTACTTTTCTGCCATGTACTACTTTGCTTTTTGTTTGGTAGTGCACCTCCTGACGGGAAGCAGATGTGGCCTTCATGCAGGGACTCACAACTCTAAATGTGACTTTTAATTAGCTTTTTTGCCTCTTTTTTTACATTTTGACAGTAAAACAATAAATAGCTGGTACCGATACAGTCAGCAGCATTATTATTTTAAAAAATACACAAAAGAGTCCTAGGAAATGTGTGTAGACGTATTGGCACTCGGGTCGAGCGAGGTTGCGTTCACACGTCACAAAAATAATACACACTTGGTGCGCTTTGCTTAGCTTTCTTTTTTATTTTTATTTTTTAAAATTTATTTTATTTTTTTATTTTTTTTAATTTTTTTTTTTATTTTTTGCTTAGCTTTCACATGTTTGTGTGTTTTAGTCATGTGACCAGAGGCTGTGCTGCAAAGGCCATATGCGTAAAGTAAGGACAGCTTTGGTGTTGGTAGAGTGGCCGTGCCAGCAACTCGAGGGTTCCAGGTTCGATCCCCGCGTCCGCCATCCTAGTCACTGCCGTTGTGTCCTCGGGCAAGACACTTTACCCACCTGCTCCCAGTGCCACCCGCACGGCTTTGAATGTAACTTAGATGTTGGCTTTCACGATGTAAAAGTGCTTTGAGTCACTAGAGAAAAGCGCTATATAAATATAGTTCACTTCACACTTCAAATGTGACGTACATAAGTTAGGGTTAGGGTTAGGTATAGGGTTGGGGTTGGGGTTGGGGTTAGGGTTTGGGTTAGGCATAAAGATAAATAGTTGGTTAGGGTTAGGGTTAGGGCTAGGGTTGGGGTTAGGGTTAGGGTTGGGGTTGGGGTTAGGGCTAGGGTTGGGGTTAGGGTTAGGCATAAAGATAAATAGTTGGTTAGGGTTAGGGCTAGGGTTGGGGTTGGAGCTAGGGTTAGGGTTAGGGTTGGGGTTGGGGTTAGAGTTAGGCATAAAGATAAATAGTTGGTTAGGGTTAGGGTTGGGGTTGGAGCTAGGGTTAGGGTTGGGGTTAGGGTTGGGGTTGGGGTTGGGTTTGGGTTAGGGTTAGGCATAAAGATAAATAGTTGGTTATGGTTAGGGTTAGGGTTGGGGTTGGGGGTGGGATTAGGCATAAAGATAAATAGTTGGTTAGGGTTAGGGCTAGGGTTGGGGTTGGAGCTACGGTTAAGGTTAGGGTTGGGGTTGGGGTTAGGGTTAGGCATAAAGCTAAATATTTGGTTAGGGTTAGGGTTGGGGTTAGGGTTGGGGTTAAGGTTGGGGTTAGGGTTAGAGTTAGGCATAAAGATAAATAGTTGGTTAGGGTTAGGGTTAGGTTTAGGGTTAAGGTTGGGGTTGGGGTTAGGGTTAGGCATAAAGATAAATAGTTGGTTAGAGTTAGGGCTAGGGTTGGGGTTGGAGTTAGGGTTAGGGTTAAGGTTGGGGTTGGGGTTAGGGTTAGGCATAAAGCTAAATAGTTGGTTAGGGTTAGGGCTAGGGTTGGGGTTGGAGTTAGGGTTAGGGTTGGGGTTGGGGTTAGGGTTTGGGTTAGGCATAAAGATAAATAGTTGGTTAGGGTTAGGGTTAGGGCTAGGGTTGGGGTTAGGGTTAGGGTTGGGGTTGGGGTTAGGGCTAGGGTTGGGGTTAGGGTTAGGCATAAAGATAAATAGTTTGTTAGGGTTAGGGCTAGGGTTGGGGTTGGAGCTAGGGTTAGGGTTAGGGTTGGGGTTGGGGTTAGAGTTAGGCATAAAGATAAATAGTTGGTTAGGGTTAGGGTTGGGGTTGGAGCTAGGGTTAGGGTTGGGGTTAGGGTTGGGGTTGGGGTTGGGTTTGGGTTAGGGTTAGGCATAAAGATAAATAGTTGGTTATGGTTAGGGTTAGGGTTGGGGTTGGGGTTAGGCATAAAGATAAATAATTGGTTAAGGTTAGGGCTAGGGTTGGGGTTGGAGCTAGGGTTAGGGTTAGGGTTGGGGTTGGGGTTAGGGTTAGGCATAAAGCTAAATATTTGGTTAGGGTTAGGGTTGGGGTTAGGGTTGGGGTTAAGGTTGGGGTTAGGGTTAGAGTTAGGCATAAAGATAAATAGTTGGTTAGGGTTAGGGTTAGGTTTAGGGTTAAGGTTGGGGTTGGGGTTAGGGTTAGGGTTAGGCATAAAGATAAATAGTTGGTTAGAGTTAGGGCTAGGGTTGGGGTTGGAGTTAGGGTTAGGGTTAAGGTTGGGGTTGGGGTTAGGGTTAGGCATAAAGCTAAATAGTTGGTTAGGGTTAGGGTTGGGGTTGGGGTTGGGGTTAGGGTTGGAGTTAAGCATAAAGATAAATAGTTGGTTATGGTTAGGGTTAGGGTTGGAGTTGGGGTTGGGGTTAGGCATAAAGATAAATAGTTGGTTAGAGTTAGGGCTAGGGTTGGGGTTGGAGTTAGGGTTAGGGTTAGGGTTGGGGTTGGGGTTGGGGTTGGAGTTAGGTTTAGGGTTAGGGTTGGGGTTGGGGTTAAGGTTAGGGTTAGGGTTAGGGTTGGGATTAGGTTTGGGTTAGGCATAAAGATAAATAGTTGGCTAGGGTTAGGGTTAGGGGTTAGGGTTAGGGTTAGGGTTGGGATTAGGTTTGGGGTTAGAGTTAGGGTTAGGGTTAGGGTTAGGCATGAAGAAAAATAGTTGGTTAGGGTTAGGGCTAGGGTTGGGGTTGGAGTTAATCGATTTTTGAGCGAAAGAAAGGATTCTAAATGTGCCTTATAGTCCGAAAAATACGGTAAATCTGCATTTGTTGTTCATTTTTGTTAAGTTTAACGTTGGTGGAGGTTTGGTGGATCAGAATCAGAATCAGAATCAGAATCAGAATAGTTTTATTGCCATTGTTTGAGAACGGGTTCACAAACATATTGGTTCCGAATTGAGAGGACAGTTTAGTCAGGTCCCTTCTAGTCACAGTCAGGTCCCTTCTAGTCATAAAGTAAGTGCCTTAAAGACATGCTTGGATGAGTTTGGTGAGCTAAAACCTGACAATCCCAGATATAAAAACCCCTTTCGGATGAAGTGAAACAGATGTTTTTACACTCCTTGGGCTGAAAGTGAAGGCAAAGTTTCATCATCCAATGCATTTTAGACTCAAATCTAAACCGTAGTCGAATCGTCTCATCCAAAAACTGTTCCGTCGAGACAAAGTACCGCAGTAACCTAAACCCCAGATGATGCTCTTAAAGCCACGCTGCCCCATCCGAGGAAAGCCCGGGTGTAATCTGTGTAATCGGAACTAAAGCCATTCTTGACAGGACGTAATCCAATTACGGCAGAGCGCGACGGGAGCTCGCCCGAACCTGCTGTCCGACACTGTGCAGTGAAGACGGCCGTCATGGAGGACTTCTTAAACTACAGCCATGGACGTGTGTGTGCCTGCAAGACTTGCTTGAGGGTTGCATAAAAATGCAATATCCTTCAGCAATTACAAGATAGCATGCGGAAGTCCCCCCTAGTGGCTATAGGCAGTATAGGTGTTATTAGTGGATGTTTATACCACATGGATAATACAAACTTTCATTCTATGGTTTCATTGCAAAATATTAAGTTGATGAAAAATTTGACAGCTTTTTTTCTAGAAACGGACATGTCGTCTTATATTCACGAACCAGAGAGTTATCAAATCAAACCAGCGGGTGGCGCCAAACAACTTCTCCCATAAGTGAGTGAGAGCTTTTTGTATTGTATTTTTTCAATTTTTAATTGACATCCAGCATCAGACATTCCTATCCATTACCTCATATTTGCGTACATCTATTTTCTGCCCTGAATGTCAATATTATTGTTTTTGTTTAGAGCCCAACCATGCAACACCCCCCGAAAAAAAGAGAAAAACAGCAAATAAACAAAACCAAAACAAACCAAAAGTAATAACAATATTAACAAATAAATGAAAATAAAATACATAATATAAAATAAAATATTATAATCAGATAGTTAATATATAAATTGAAATTCCCCTAGTGGCTATAGGCGGTATAGGTGTTTTTAGTGGATGTTTATACCACATGAGTAACTTTAATTGTATGGTTTTATTGTGAAATTTTATGTTGATGAACAACTTGACAGCTTTTTTCTAGAAACGGACAGGTCGTCTTATATTCACGAACAAGGGAGTTATCAATTCAAACCAGTGGGTGGCGCCAAACAAGAGATTTTCTTTATTTTTTTATTTTATGTTTTTATTTAATTTTTATTGACATCCAGCATCAGACATTCCTATCCATTACATCATATTTGCATACATCATACATCTATTTTCACATGTGAAAAATATAAATACAGTCTATTATACAACATTATTCACATGTGAATAATATAAATACAGTCTATTATACAGCATTATTCACATGTGAGTAACATAAATACAGTCTATTATACAGCATTATTCACATGTGAGTAACATAAATACAGTCTATTATACAGCATTATTCACATGTGAATAATATAAATACAGTCTATTATACAGCATTATTCACATGTGAATAATATAAATACAGTCTATTATACAGCATTATTCACATGTGAATAATATAAATACAGTCTATTATACAGCATTATTCACATGTGAATAATATAAATACAGTCTATTATACAGCATTATTCACATGTGAATAATATAAATACAGTCTATTATACAGCATTATTCACATGTGAGTAATATAAATGCAGTCTATTATACAGCATTATTCACATGTGAGTAATATAAATACAGTCTATTATACAGCATTATTCACAAGTGAATAATATAAATACAGTCTATTATACAGCATTATTGACATGTGAATAATATAAATGCAGTCTATTATACAGCATTATTGACATGTGAATAATATAAATACAGTCTATTATACAGCATTATTGACATGTGAATAATATAAATACAGTCTATTATACAGCATTATTCACATGTGAGTAATATAAATACAGTCTATTATACAGCATTATTCACATGTGAGTAATATAAATACAGTCTATTATACAGCATTATTCACATGTGAGTAATATAAATACAGTCTATTATACAGCATTATTCACATGTGAGTAATATAAATACAGTCTATTATACAGCATTATTCACATGTGAGTAATATAAATACAGTCTATTATACAGCATTATTCACATGTGAATAATATAAATACAGTCTATTATACAGCATTATTCACATGTGAATAATATAAATACAGTCTATTATACAGCATTATTCACATGTGAATAATATAAATGCAGTCTATTATACAGCATTATTGACATATGAATAATATAAATACAGTCTATAATACAGCATTATTCACATGTGAGTAATATAAATACAGTCTATTATACAGCATTATTCACATGTGAGTAATATAAATAGTCTATTATACAGCATTATTGACATGTGAATAATATAAATACAGTCTATAATACAGCATTATTCACATGTGAGTAATATAAATACAGTCTATTATACAGCATTATTCACATGTGAGTAATATAAATACAGTCTATTATACAGCTTTATTCACATGTGAATAATATAAATACATATATAAATGCTGGTTGACTTCCAAGTTGTTCAAAAATCAAAACAAGTTTTCCCATGAGAAGTATTGTGAAGCAAATTCTGGGTTAACTGTTGCCATAATAACTACCGTATTTTCCTTGGGTGAATAATGTAAACTCACTACACCGGTTTGTTTTAGCGACTCCATAGCGAGATATAAGCAAGAACTTTATACTACTTTATATTAGAAATGGCAACCGCTGAGGATGAATGTCACATAACAAGAAGATAAAGAAAAAGTAGAAGCTTATCGACTATGGTATCGGCACAGACTACCTGCGCACATTTTCAAGACTTATGCAGATCTCTGACTACGGTAGCCGTAATGGACGGACAATCCATCAAGCGGTGCGGCTTCAAAGTCGTACTAAAATATTGACCTATTTTTGAGCGCTGTGTATAATGTTCTTTATTCTCAAAGGAACATGTAAAGTTTTGGTGCTGTTTACCGGCGTCATATTGCAGTCTCCACATATCTCTTATGTGCGACTGCCATCTACTGGTCACACTCATCATTACACCATGTACCAAATAAAATTGCTTCCAGGTCGGTAAGCACAACCAGAATGATTCCGTACATTAGGCGCACCGGGTTATAAAGCGTCCATTTTTGAGAAAATTAAAGGATTTTGTTGCAAAAAACTCTAGATTTTACAGTAAAATCTACAGATTACATTTTACATGAAAAAAAAACAAAAAAAAACAAATGCATAGGTAAATTCATATATTAGTGGCTATCTGATGGCAGCCATACCATAGAGTATGCATAAAGTATTTAGTCTACTATACTCAATTTCACTGATATTAAACTACCGTAATTCCAAACTACAAGCCTCTACTTTTTTCCTACATTTTGAACAAATTTCAACGATGCAGCTAGGGTTGGGGTTGGAGTTAGGGTTAGGGTTGGGGTTGGGGTTGGGGTTGGGGTTAGGGTTGGGGTTAGGTTTAGGGTTAGGCATAAAGATAAATAGTTGTAGAAAATGGATGGATGGATGGATGGATGGGTTAGGGTTGGGGTTAGGGTTGGGGTTGGGGTTGGGGTTAGGGTTAGAGTTAGGCATAAAGATAAATAGTTGGTTAGGGTTAGGGTTAGGATTGGGGTTGTGGTTAGGGTTAGGGTTAGGCATAAAGATAAATAGTTGGTTAGAGTTAGGGCTAGGGTTGGGGTTGGAGTTAGGGTTAGGGTTGGGGTTAGGGTTAGGCATAAAGATAAATAGTTGGTTAGGGTTATGGCTAGGGTTGGGGTTGGAGTTAGGGTTAGGGTCGGGGTTAGGGTTGTGGTTGGGGTTAGGGTTAGGCATAAAGATAAATAGATGGTTAGGGTTAGGGTTGGGGTTGGGGTTGGGGTTAGGGTTAGGCATAAAGATAAATAGTTGGTTAGGGTTAGGGTTAGGGTTGGAGTTGGGGTTGGGGTTAGGGTTAGGGTTAGGCATAAAAATAAATAGTTGGTTAGAGTTAGGGCTTTGGTTGGGGTTGGAGTTAGGGTTAGGGTTAGGGTTGGGGTTGGGGATGGGGTTAAGGTTAGGGTTAGGGTTGGGATTAGGTTTGGGGTTAGGGTTAGGGTTAGGGTTAGGCATAAAGATAGATAGTTGGTTAGGGTTATGGCTAGGGTTGGGGTTGGAGTTAGGGTTAGGGTTAGGGTTGGGGTTGTGGTTGGTGTTGGGGTTGGGGTTAGGGTTAGGCATAAAGATAAATAGTTGGTTGAGGTTGGAGTTGGGGTTAGGGTTGGGGTTGGGGACTAGGGTTAAGGTTAGGGTTAGGGTTAGGGTTAGGGTTGGGATTAGGTTTGGGGTTAGGGTTAGGCATAAAGAAAAATAGTTGGTTAGGGTTAGGGTTAGGGTTAGGGTTAGGGTTAGGGTTAGGGTTAGGGTTCGGTTATCTGATGGCAGCCATACCATAGAGTATGCATAAAGTCTTTAGTCTACTATACTCAATTTCACTGATATTAAACTACCGTAATTCCAAACTACAAGCCTCTCCTTTTTTCCTATATTTTGAACAAATTTCAACGATGCAGCTAATTTATGGGTTTTACTTCGCTAACGGCAATAATGTTATGTACTCAACAAATAGCTTTCAACAGACACTGAAAATGTGTGTTATTGTTTGTGCTATTGTGCCGCCTTTAGACAAGTTCTGCGGGGTGAATATCTACAGTATTTCCTTCTGTTTAGTGCTTTAAACCAGAAGTACAAGTACCGCTACGTCTTTCAGACATCCATAGCGTTCCTACCTGATGGATTCTTCATTCATCTCTCCAAGCAACGTTTGTAAGTTTTACAATACAACTAAAACAATTCAAACTTACTAAACCGCCCCATGTGTGATGTCTGTAGGAGTGTTTTCATGCCCATTTGCATGTGCTATCCTAACGTAATCAAGCTAGCGTCGTTAGCATTGGCTAAATATGCAAACACGTTTACGAGTGTCTCTGTTAGCATTCTTTTTGTATCGTTCCAGTTTCACAAATTCCTCAGGTAATTCACCAAAACGTCACTGTGGAGTTATTGAGTCTGTTTAGCTGATTGGAGAGCTAGCTTCTGCAGATAGTGGGTCCATGATGATGACTTCTGTTGTGTTTGATCCGCCGTTTTACTGCCACGTTACAGACACCGTTCGGAAACAATTAAGGTATGTAAATAAACATAAATAACTAATTTCACAGTGTAAATAAATCCGGACTGCTGTGTTCGTCTCCCAGCCGAGCATAGCGTTTTTACTCGTACGGATTATTAATTCATCATTTCGAGCAACGTAAGTTTTCCAATATAACTAAAACATGTTCACACTGAATATACCGTCCCCGTGATGTCTGTAGGAGTGTTTTCATGCATATCAACACGTGCTGCCGTAATGACGTTAGCACCGTTAGCATGAGCTAATATGCCAACACGTTTATGAGTGTCTGTGTTTGTATTATCAACTTACGACGTTATTTTTGTATTGTTTCAGTTCAACAAATTCCTCAGGTGAATTCACCAAAACGTCACCGTGGACTTATTGAGTCTGTTTAGCTGATTGGAGAGCTAGCGTTTGCAGCTAGTGGGTCCATGACCATGACTTCTGTTTTGTTCGATCAGCCGTTTTACTGCCGTGTTACAGACACCGTTTAGAAACAATGTATGTAAATAAACTTTTACCAAATCTCTCTGAGTAAATAACTAATTTCACAAGGTATACCTCTGTGGCTTATAGTCCGGTACGGCTAATATATGGAAATATAATATATTATTTTTCTTCTAAAATTCAGTGGGTGCAGCTTACGGCCCGGAAAATATAGTAAGTTTGTATTCCTTATTCAATGTTTTAAATTTATTTGTTTTATTCTAATGTTTAGGTTCGTCTGTATATTCAGGATCTATACCAGGGGTCACCAACCTTTTGAAAGCAAGAGCTACTTCTTGGGTAGTGATTAATGCGAAGGGCTACCAGTTTGATACACACTTAAATAAATTGCCAGAAATAGCCAATTTGCTCAATTTACTTTTAACTCTATGTTATTATTAATAATTAATGATATTTACACTTAATTGAACGGTTTAAAAGAGGAGAAAACACGAAAAAAATGACAATTCAATTTTGAAACATAGTTTATCTTCAATTTCGACAATTTAAAATTCAAAATTCAACCGAAAAAAAGAAGAGAAAAACTAGCTAATTCGAATCTTTTTGAAAAATTTTTAAAAAGAAATCATGGAACATCATTAGTAATTTTTCCTGATTAAGATTAATTTTATAATTTTGATGACATGTTTTAAATAGGTTAAAATCCAATCTACACTTTGTTAGAATATATAACAAATTGGACCAAGCTATATTTCTAATAAAGACAAATCATTATTTCTTCTAGATTTTCCAGAACAAAAATTTTAAAAGAAATTCAAAAGACTTTGAAATAAGATTTAAATTTGATTCTACAGATTTTCTAGATTTGCCAGAATATTTTTTTCAAATTTTAATCATAATAAGTTTGAAGGAATATTTCACAAATATTCTTTGTCGAAAAAACAGAAGCTAAAATGAAGAATTAAATTCAAATGTATTTATTAAAAAAATTAATTTACTTGAACATTGATTTAAATTGTCAGGAAAGAAGAGGAAGGAATTTAAAAGGTAAAAAAGGTATATGTGTTTAAAAATCCTAAAATCATTTTTAAGGTTGTATTTTTTCTCTAAAATTGTCTTTCTGAAAGTTATAAGAAGCAAAGTAAAAAAATTAATGAATTTATTTAAACAAGTGAAGACCAAGTCTTTAAAATATTTTCTTGGATTTTCAAATTCTATTTGAGTTTTGTCTCTCTTAGAATTAAAAATGTCGGGCAAAGCGAGACCAGCTTGCTAGTAAATAAATACAATTTAAAAAATAGAGGCAGCTCACTGGTAAGTGCTGCTATTTGAGCTATTTTTAGAACAGGCCAGCGGGCTACTCATCTGGTCCTTACGGGCTACCTGGTGCCCGCGGGCACCGCGTTGGTGACCCCTGATCTATACAGTATTACAACACAATACCAAAATCTGAGGTAGAATAATACAAATAAATGAAATTATGTTTGTTTTCATTACGTTTTCAAAGTAAAATACTAGACATGTTGTGAAAATATGTGATACAATGCAAAAAGAAACGCAGGTACCTTTAGCCTCTGTGGCCAAAAAGCTCCAAAACACCCCAAATCCTCAACAAGCTGACGCTCTTGTTTCCCAATAGCGGTTATTAATCCATTTTTGTCATGTGACCGAGCGAACAATGAACGCCTCTGTGCGGTCAGATTTCTTCACAGGCGCTATTCATAAACCCCCCCCCCCCCCCCCCTGATGTGTCCCTGTGCTGAGAATGAACCATGAGTTAGGAAGATTTGCGTAGCACGGTGGGAAACACGCGAGTGGCAGGCTTGAAATACCACAAGTGCAAACATTGTACTGTAGGTCACGTTACAACATGGAGTGGTGTGTCGCAGTATGCTGTGTCATGCTGAGAAAACAATACCGGAACCATTGAACATTTTACCCCTTTGCAAATATAAATGTAACCCTTCTGCACAGGATGTACATCTATGACTCTATGATATTTACATTTCAGTAATGAATAGAATAGAATAGAAAGTACTTTATTGATCCCTGGGGGAAATTCAGCACCACAGTTCGCTCACAATAGACAATTAACACTTAGGTATTTTGTACATGTGAATAATATAAATACAGTCTATTATACAGCATTATTCACATGTAAATAATATAAATACAGTCTATTATACAGCATTATTCACATGTGAATAATATAAATACAGTCTATTATACAGCATTATTCACATGTGAATAATATAAATACAGTCTATTATACAGCATTATTCACATGTGAATATAAATACAGTCTATTATACAGAATTATTCACATGTGAATAATATAAATACAGTCCAATATACAGCATTGTTCACATGTGAATAATATAAATACAGTCTATTTAGTCTATATACAGTCTAATAGACTGTATTTATTATATTCATATGTGAATAATATAAATACAGTCTATTTAGTCTATATACAGTCCAATAGACTGTATTTATATTATTCATATGTGAATAATGCTGTATAATAGACTGTATTTATATTATTCACATGTGAATAATAATGTATAATAGACTGTATTAATATTACTCACATGCAAATAATGCTGTATAATAGACTGTATTTATATTATTCACATGTGAATAATGTTGTAATAGACTGTATTTATATAATGCACATGTGAATAATGCTGTATAATAGACTGTATTTATATTATTCACATGTAAATAATGCTGCATAATATACTGTATTTATATTATTCACATGTGAATAATGCTGTATAATAGACTGTATTTATATTATTCACATGTGAATAATGCTGCATAATAGACTGTATTTATATTATTCACATGTGAATAATGCTGTATCATAGACTGTATTTATATTATTCACATGTGAATAATGCTGTATAATAGACTGTATTTATATTATTCACATGTGAATAATTCTGTATAATAGACTGTATTTATATCATTCACATGTGAATAATGATGTATAATATATTATATTTATATTATTCACATGTGAATAATGCTGTATAATAGACTGTATTTATATTACTCACATGTGAATAATGCTGTATAATAGACTGTATTTATATTACTCACATGTGAATAATGCTGTATAATAGACTGTATTTATATTATTCACATGTGAATAATAATGTATAATATACTGTATTTATATTATTCACATGTGAATCATGCTGTATGATAGACTGTATTAATATTACTCACATGTGATTAATGCTGTATAATAGACTGTATTTATATTATTCACATGTGAATAATGCTGCATAATAGACTGTATTTATATTATTCACATGTGAATAATGCTGTATAATAAACTATATTATTCACATGTGAATAATGCTGTATAATAGACTGTATTTATATTATTCACATGTGAGTCATGCTGTATGATAGACTGTCTTAATATTACTCACATGTGAATAATGCTGCATAATACACTGTATTTATATTACTCACATGTGAATAATGCTGTATAATAGACTGTATTTATATTATTCACATGTGAATAATGCTGTATAATAGACTGTATTTATATTATTCACATGTGAATAATGCTGTATAATAGACTGTATTTATATTATTCACATGTGAATAATGCTGTATAATAGACTGTATTTATATTATTCACATATAAAAAATACCTAAGTGTTTATTGTTTATTGTGAGCGAAGTGTGGTGCTGAATTTCCCGCAGGGATCAATCAAGTACTTTATATTCTATTCTATCTATCATAGTACGGTAATTTGTCATTTCCCATCAACATTGGACATGATGACCTGAGATGATACACATGAATATTTACATTTATAGTTGCTGGAATGGGAACATATACAGTTGGCTGCAATTGCTGCGTGTTGTTTACGCTCATCTCCCCGTGAGCACAATATGGCCGCGGGTAATATCAAGGGGAAACGTACCTCGCATGATGCAACGCGGCCATCGGAGCCATGATATCCCCTACCCAGGAGGCCTCGACATGATGCAAGACAACTCTAATGAGTCTGGAGTCGAAATAAGCAACAAACAGCAACATGCAACTCTCACAAGCATACAAAGGAACAGACCGTAAAGGCGATGAACAATGATAAACACCAACAAAAACAAAGAGAAAGGAAGAATTCCCTCGTTGTTGTTATTGAATAATAGACTTCTCCCGCTTCTTATTGCGCTGCCAATTTTCCCTCTGACATGCACCTCGCCACACAATGGGGAGATAACGCCAAGCAGAGGGAGGATAGCATCTCTCTGGGTCTGAATGAGTCTCATTAGACATTCAGAGTGGGTAACGTGGCTGCCCGGGTCACACGGAGCCGGGTGGCAGCCCACGGCCGCTGAAGGTCACCCGGCAGAGCAACACTGTGATGAAGAGGCCACGCCCACTACGCCAAAAGGGAGCGACCTGACGGGGTTTTTTTGAGTCACGACCGTTAAGGCTCCGGATTTCATGAGCGGAACCTCTGATGTCAGAATTAGGATTCCATTAAAATTAACGTTGTTACTCTAGGGCAGGAGTCGGTAACCCAAAATGTTGAAAGAGCCGTATTGGACCAAAAAAAATGAAGGCAACACATTAGCTGTTAACTATCAAAATGACTATTTTTCACAGGCTGACACAAATCTTTGTTGACAGAAATGTTGAAATGTAATTGTGCAGAGGCGGGGCCGGCAGTCCGACAGAGAGGCAGGGCACACCGGAGCCCGCTCCAAGATGGCGACGAGGAGGCGTGGACGGCGAGCGAGCAGCGAGGCGGAGCGCGCCGAGATCGACGCCGCTATTATCACCAGGTGCGTGGAGCGCTCAGCTGGGCACAATTGAATAATCCTTGTGAACTGTATAAGAGGGCGACAGCTGCGGATGTGGGGGGAGGGAGTCGGAGAGTCCGAAGCAGACGCAGCGCGCAAGAGACCGAGAACCAGACGGACACAACGACGTGGTGCTAAAAAGTAGACTGAAAAGCGACCCGAAGCAAGAAGACGCAGCTTTATTGAAAGACTAAAGAAAAGTCAAAACCTGCTTGACAATGTCCTTCCTTGGTGGTCCTGAGAACCTGCTCGACAATGTCCTTCCTTGGTGGTCCTGAGAACCCGCACGACAGCAAGAAACTGTCACAGTAATATTTATTCTACACATTTTTGTAACATTGGAAAACGTTAGTAAAACATTAGTAAAACGGAGGCTTCTCACTCTGAGGGTGAGATTACTTCTGGAAATTTCTAGCTTAGAATGGCCAAAGGTATAGATGTGTGTGTCTAAGTTAAAGGAAGCAGCAGGCCGTCTTCTGCTAATGGATTTATTACAATCTTTGGCAAGCTAGGTAATGTTTGCTGTGGTCTATAATGACACGTCAAAAAAATAAAATAAAATAAAATAAAAAATATATAATGACATGTCACACAAACAACTATCAGACCTGCAAATATAAATTAAATACAGTGAGGACATAAGTAAAGGATATTAAATGAGCTCAAATATAGCTACAAACGAGGCATAATGATGCAATATGTACATGCAGCTAGCCTAAATAGCTTGTTAGCATCGATTAGCTTGCAGTCATGCAGTGACCAAATATGCCTGATTATCACTCCAACAAGTCAATGACATCAACAAAGCTCACCCTTTGTGCATTAACGCACAGCATAAAATGTTTGGTGGACAAAATGAGACAAAGATGGAGTGTCATAAAACATGTCTTACTGTGGCAGCGTCTGAGAAAGTTGTACATGTAAAAAAACAACTACGGTGCGTTCAAGGACCGCATGAATTAGTAGGACAAAACGGTTCCCGTCAAATCCTCTAATCGGTGAAGAATGTTTAATATAAACAGTGATTTCTGAAAAATTAGGAAGGTTTGTGTCATGTTTTCTGTCTTACAGAAACAATATTAAAACAAAAAGTATATTTTTTTCCACCATCTTTTCCATTTTCATACATTTTTGAAAAAGCTCCAGGAAGCCACTAGGGCGTCGCTAAAGAGCCGCATGCGGCTCGAGAGCCGCGGGTTGCCGACCCCCGCCCTAGGGTGAACTGGATAACACATGGCACACTGACAAAGCTTAACCTAGTGTTTAGGGCTGCAACTAACAACTAATTTGATAATCGATTAATCTGTCGATTATTACTTTGATTAATCGATTAATAATCGGATAAAAGAGACGGACTACATTTCTATCCTTTCCAGTATTTTATTGAAAAAAAAACAGCATACTGGCACCATACTTATTTTGGTTATTGTTTCTCAGCTGTTTGTAAATGTTGCAGTTTATAAATAAAGGTTTATAAAAAAAAATTTAAAAAAAATTTAAAGTTGCCTCTGCGCATAGATCCAACAAATCGATGACTAAATTAATCGCCAACTATTTTTATAATCGATTATAATCGGTTTAATCGATTAGTTGTTGCAGCCCTACTAGTGTTACTATAACAATCTACAAGGTTAATATAGGTTGCTTCTCTTTCTTCCCCTCCATGTTTCTGCTTTCTTTTGTATCTTTAGTTTGGTTTAGTTTAGTTTAGTTTATTAAGGTCTACACCGCAGTGGAGACTATTCTTCCTGGAGTCCAGGCAAAAAACATCACACAACCTCAAAACAAAAGATTACAATGCAATACAACATGATCAAATAATACATTGTTGTAATACAAAAATAGTAACAACAAAAAAACAACAACAAAAAAAACAATAACTTCGAGTTTACATAATAATGTTCATACCAAATATATATATTTTTGCAAAAATAAAACAAAGAACCAATGGCCTAAAATATACACATTAGTGGATCTAACATAATAGTGAGAGTCCAGTCCATAGTGGATCTAACATAATAGTGAGAGTCCAGTCCATAGTGGATCTAACATAATAGTGAGAGTCCAGTCCATAGTGGATCTAACATAATAGTGTGAGAGTCCAGTCCATAGTGGATCTAACATAATAGTGTGAGAGTCCAGTCCATAGTGGATCTAACATAATAGTGTGAGAGTCCAGTCCATAGTGGATCTAACATAATATTGTGAGAGTCCAGTCCATAGTGGATATAACATAATAGTGTGAGAGTCCAGTCTATAGTGGATCTAACATAATAGTGTGAGAGTCCAGTCCATAGTGGATCTAACATAATAGTGAGAGTCCAGTCCATAGTGGATCTAACATAATAGTGAGAGTCCAGTCCATTTTATATATATATAACATAATTGTGAGAGTCCAGTCCATAGTGGATCCAACATAATAGTGAGAGTCCAGTCCATAGTGGATCTAACATAATAGTGAGAGTCCAGTCCATAGTGGATCTAACATAATAGTGAGAGTCCAGTCCATAGTGGATCTACCATTATAGTGAGAGTCCAGTCCATAGTGGATCTACCATTATAGTGAGAGTCCAGTCCATAGTGGATCTAACATAATAGTGAGAGTCCAGTCCATAGTGGATCTAACATAATAGTGTGAGAGTCCAGTCCATAGTGGATCTAACATAATAGTGAGAGTCCAGTCCATAGTGGGTCTAACATAATAGTGTGAGAGTCCAGTCCATAGTGGATCTAACATAATAGTGAGAGTCCAGTCCATAGTGGATCTAACATAATAGTGTGAGAGTCCAGTCCATAGTGGATCTAACATAATAGTGAGAGTCCAGTCCATAGTGGATCTAACATAATAGTGTGAGAGTCCAGTCCATAGTGGATCTAACATAATAGTGAGAGTCCAGTCCATAGTGGATCTAACATAATAGTGAGAGTCCAGTCCATAGTGGATCTAACATAATAGTCAGAGTCCAGTCCATAGTGGATCTAACATAATATTGTGAGTGTCCAGTCCATAGTTGATCCACCCCGGGTCCCGACTCTGGACAGCCAGTACTTCATACATGGCCACTGGACCTGTGGCCCCCCCCCCCCCACAGCCATCCATCTACTAAAATAATGTGGGAACATAATATAAGTGATGTCACATATGACAGAAATGTTGTTATAAGTAATTACTAGTCAAGCTAATGAATGTGTCCAGGTCACAAACATGTAATTAAATGGAGATCCCCCGGGTGCATCATCACAGTGTTAGCATTTACTAAAGTGGAAGACACATCAGGGACGTAAAGCGTCTTCTCCTAGCGACTGCTTTCCTAAATCCGCTTTCAAAACTCAAGTTCAGAGACAGTTCAATTCACAGAAGGCAAGAAGTTCCAAGAGCGGGCCGCC
>NC_084737.1:1822751-1825251 GCF_033978785.1 Entelurus aequoreus
GAGAGGCAGTGATGGACGTATCTTTTTTCGCTCTGACCGTAACTTAGGTAACAAACAAGCTGGCTCATTGGATTCCACACTCTCTCCTTTTTCTATTGTAGATCACAGATTTGTATTTTAAACCACCTCGGATACTATATCCTCTTGAAAATGAGTCGAGAACACGAAATGGACATTCACAGTGACTGAACATGTAAATACACGATTAATAATATTCAGCTTTGCGAAGCTAAAACAATAGAAGCTAACCTAGCAACGTAGCCAACATGATAGCATAGCAGTCTCAAATGCAGATAGAAACTAAATTTTAAAAACCCTGACTGGATGGATAGACAGAAGATCAAAAATACTATTAAACCATGAACATGTAAATACACGATTAATAATATTCAGCTTTTCGAAGCTAAAAAAATAGAAGCTAACCTAGCTACGTAGCCAACGTGATAGCATAGCAGTCTCAAATGCAGATAGAACCTAAATTAAAAAAAAACCCTGACTGGATGGATAGACAGAAGATCAAAAATACTATTAAACCATGAACATGTAAATACACGATTAATAATATTCAGCTTTGCGAAGCTAAAAAAAATAGAAGCTAACCTAGCTACGTAGCCAACGTGATAGCATAGCAGTCTCAAATGCAGATAGAACCTAAATTTAAAAAAAACCCTGACTGGATGGATAGACAGAAGATCAAAAATACTATTAAATCATGAACATGTAAATACACGATTAATAATATTCAGCTTTTCGAAGCTAAAAAAAATAGAAGCTAACCTAGCTACGTAGCCAACGTGATAGCATAGCTGTCTCAAATGCTGATAGAAACTAAATTAAAAAAACCCCTGACTGGATGGATAGACAGAAGATCAATAATACTATTAAACCATGAACATGTAAATACACGATTAATAATATTCAGCTTTGCGAAGCTAAAAAAAAATAGAAGCTAACCTAGCTACGTAGCCAACGTGATAGCATAGCAGTCTCAAATGCAGATAGAAACTAAATTAAAAAAAAACCCTGACTGGATGGATAGACAGAAGATCAATAATACTATTAAACCATGAACATGTAAATACACGATTAATAATATTCAGCTTTGCGAAGCTAAAAAAAAATAGAAGCTAACCTAGCTACGTAGCCAACGTGATAGCATCAGTCTCAAATGCAGATAGAAACTAAATTAAAAAAAACCCTGACTGGATGGATAGACAGAAATCAAAAATACTATTAAACCATGAACATGTAAATACACGATTAATAATATTCAGCTTTGCAAAGCTAAAAAAAAATAGAAGCTAACCTAGCTACGTAGCCAACGTGATAGCATAGCAGTCTCAAATGCAGATAGAAACTAAATTAAAAAAAAACTAACTGGATGGATAGACAGAAGATCAAAAATACTATTAAACCATGAACATGTAAATACACGATTAATAATATTCAGCTTTTCGAAGCTAAAAAAACAGAAGCTAACTTAGATGCGGCGGCGGGCTTACTCACTGTAGTGCGTCTGCTATCCTGCTCAAAACACAACACAACCTCCTGCTGTTGGTGTTGCTGTAGTCCGCCGCTCCACCGATCCCACCTACAACTTTCTTCTTTGCAGTCTCCATTGTCCATTAAACAAATTGCAAAAGATTCACCAACACAGATGTCCAGAATACTGTGGCATTTTGTCGAAGAAAACAAGAGGTATTTGAATTGGGTCCAAACACTTCCCTTGACCTCGTGACGTCACGCGCATACGTCATCATACCGCGACGTTTTCAAGCGGACGTTTCGCGGGAAGTTTAAAATGTCACTTTATAAGTTAACCCGGCCGTATTGGCATGTGTTGCGATGTTAAGATTTCATCATTGATGTATAAACTATCAGACTGCGTGGTCGCTAGTAGTGGCTTTCAGTAGGCCTTTAAGTAACTTACAGCCACTTGTTGCTAGGCAGAATAGGGCTCGATCACAACAGACTATCTATTGGATAGATATGTCACATACGCTTTTGATTCGTGAATAATTGTATAGTCTAACAACTTGAGAAAATTAGACAAATTTGCAGTATATTGCGTAATTTAAGTAACTTACGGCCACTTGTTGCTAGGCAGAATAGGGCTCGACCACAACAGACTACCTATTGGATAGATATGTCACATACGCTTTTGAGTCGTGAATAATACTATAACCAAACAACTTGAGAAAATTAGACAAATTTGCAGTATATTGCTTAATTGAAGTAACTTACGGCCACTTGTTGCTAGGCAGAATAGGGCTCGATCACAACAGACTATCTATTGGATAGATATGTCACATACGCTTTTGAGTCGTGAATAATACTATAATCAAACAACTTGAGAAAATTAGACAAATTTGCAGTATATTGCGTACTTTAAGTAACTTACGGCCACTTGTTGCTAGGCAGAATAGGGCTCGGCCACAACAGACTACCTATTGGATAGATATGTCACATACGCTTTTGAGTCGTGAATAATACTATAATC
>NC_084737.1:1830251-1845251 GCF_033978785.1 Entelurus aequoreus
GAGATATTTTTTGGGGAAAATGTTGCATATTTTGTGTTTGCCGTATAAAAAACTATGTTTTTTGGGTTTTTTTTAAAGAAGGGCCTAAAATGAACAAACAAGGAACATAATAAACAACAATACAAGTTATAATTGACGGATAGATCTGATTACGATTTATTTTTTAACACTTTACTGAGCAGGACCCTTTTGGATCCCCAATCATTTTAGTGGGACTTTTTTTTTTTTTTTAAGTGTCATTGCTCCAAAAATAATAATAAATTAAAATCAATGTTGTTATGATTTATGTTATGAGCTCCAATTATTATGTAATCTGAAATGTTCCACTTGAAAATTTTATTGGGGGAAAATATTGCATATTTTGTGTTTTTTCCATAAAAAACTGGGTTTTCTTTGGCAAAAAGGGCATACAACTTCAATTAATTTACGGCCCCGCGGCACATTCTAAAAATACAATAAAAATAAATAAAAAAACATAAAAAAGTGGTATAAAAGAGTAAACAATAAAATGTTGCTATGTTGACTCTAATAACACTAAGCTGTCATGCAGGCTGTTTATTTCTCTAAAACATAATAATGAATCAAAAACAATGTTGTTATGAATTATTGACCTATTCAAGGCTCCAATTAGGTCACATTAAATATTCCACTTTGAGATATTTTTTGGGGGGAAAATGTTGCATATTTTGTGTTTGTCATATAAAAAACTATGTTTTTTTTTTTTTTTTTTTAAAGAAGGGCCTAAAATGAACAAACAAGGAACATAATAAACACACCCTTTTGGATCCCCAATAATTTTAGTGGGACTTTTTTTTTTTTTTTTTTTTTTTAAGTGTCATTGCTCAAAAAATAATAATAAATTAAAATCAATGTTGTTATGAGTTATGTTATGAGCTCCAATTATTATATCATCTGAAATGTTCCACTTTAAAATTTTATTGGGGGAAAATATTGCATATTTTGTGTTTTTTCCATAAAAAACTGGGTTTTCTTTGACAAAAAGGGCATACAACTTAAATCTAAAAAAACCCCAAAAACCTTATATTGACAGATATACCTAATGTTGATCTAGAGCAGACCTTTTTGAAAGCAAGAGCTACTTCTTGGGTAGTGATTAATGCGAAGGGCTACCAGTTTGATACACACTTAAATAAATTGCCAGAAATAGCCAATTTGCTCAATTTACCTTTAACTCTATGTTATTATTAATAATTAATGATATTTACACTTAATTGGACGGTTTAAAAGAGGAGAAAATACAAAAAAAAATGACAATTAAATTTTGAAACATAGTTTATCTTCAATTTCGGCTCTTTAAAATTCAAAATTCAACCGAAAAAAAGAAGAGAAAAACTAGCTAATTCGAATGTTTTTGAAAAAATTTAAAAAAGAATTTATGGAACATCATTAGTAATTTTTTCCTTTAAGATTAATTTTAGAATTTTGATGACATGTTTTAAATAGGTTAATATCCGATCTGCACTTTGTAAGAAGTTTTAACAAATTGGACCAAGCTATATTTCTAACAAAGACAAATCATTATTTCCTCTAGATTTTCCAGAACAAAAATTTTAAAAGAAATTCAAAAGACTTTGAAATAAGATTTAAATTTGATTCTACAGATTTTTTAGATTTGCCAGAACAATTTTTTTGAATTTTAATCATAATAAGTTTGAAGAAATATTTCACAAATATTCTTCGTTGAAAAAACAGAAGCTAAAATGAAGAATTAAATTAAAATGTATGTATTATTCTTTACAATAAAAAATTTTTTTTTACTTGAACATTGATTCAAATTGTCAGGAAAGAAGAGGAAGGAATTTAAAAGGTAAAAAGGTATATGTGTTTAAAAATCCTAAAATCATTTTTAAAATTGTATTTTTGTCTCTAAAATTGTCTTTCTGAAAGTTATAAGAAGCAAAGTAAAAAAATTAATGAAATTATTTAAACAAGTGAAGACCAAGTCTTTAAAATATTTTCTTGGATTTTCAAATTATATTTGAGTTTTGTCTCTCTTAGAATTAAAATGTCGGCAAAGCGAGACCAGCTTGCTAGTAAATAAATACAATTTTAAAATAGAGGCAGCTCACTGGTAAGTGCTGCTATTTGAGCTATTTTTAGAACAGGCCAGCGGGCTACTCATCTGGTCCTTACGGGCTACCTGGTGCCCACGGGCACCACGTTGGTGACCCCTGATATAGATATTTAAACTTTGAATAATAATAATAATAATAATACTAAATAATGACATTTTTTTATTTATTTTTAACCTAAACCCTTTAGAGTCCCTGGTATCAAGCCTGAGTGGAGGCCTAAATGTATATTTTTTATACATATATTGTATTGCTTTTTAAAATAAAAAAATATCAAAATGGCCCCCGCTTGCTTTGATTTTTCAGTGTGCGGCCCTCAGTGGAAAAAGTTTGGACACCCCTGATGTAACCGATGAAGTCTTCTACACTCATGTTCTGTAGCCAGGGGTGTGGTCTGCAAAGGCAACATACCTTTAAAGAGTAATTAATTATACTTACTTGTTACTTTACCAAAAAAGGAATGGAATTACTAACGTAATTACTCATTGATGAATTAATAAAAAACAAAAACAATTATTTGACATAGAGACGTTTCCGTAGCTCCCACTCCCTCCCTTCTGTTGCAAGTTTTGTTGGTTCTATGTAACATGTTTATGTGTGCTATGGCTATAAGTTTTTGTTCCCTGGCCTCAGTCTGGACCCCCTCCCTGGACTAAATATCATTATCTTCAATCTCTATTGTTCATGTTTCATTTTGCATGTTCTGTGGCCTGTCACTACCAGTGTTCCGAACATTACCTTTGAAAAGTAATTCATTATAGTTACTCGTTACTAGAGATGTTATCAGCCGATAAATGCGTTAAAATGTAATATCGGAAATTATCGGTATCGTTTTTTTATTATCAGTATCGTTTTTTTGTTTTTTTGTTTTTTTTGTTTTTAATTTTTTTTTAAAATTAAATCCACATAAAAACACAAGATACACTTACAATTAGTGCACCAACCCAAAAAACCTCCCTCCCCCATTTACACTCATTCACACAAAAGGGTTGTTTCTTTCTGTTATTAATATTCTGCTTCCTACATTATATATCAATATAGATCAATACAGTCTGCAAGGGATACAGTCCGTAAGCACACATGATTGTGCGTGCTGCTGCTCCACTAATAGTACTAACCTTTAACAGTTAATTTTACTCATTTTCATTAATTACTAGTTTCTATGTAACTGTTTTTATATTGTTTTACTTTCTTTTTTATTCAAGAAAATGTTTTTAATATATTTATCTTATTTTATTTGATTCATTTTTAAAAAAAAGTACCTTATCTTCACCATACCTAGTTGTCCAAATTAGGCATAATAATGTGTTAATTCCACGACTGTATATATCGGTTGATATCGGTATCGGTTGATATCGGCATCGGTAATTAAAGAGTTGGACAATATCGGCATATCGGATATCGGCAAAAAGCCATTATCGGACATCCCTACTCGTTACTTTACCAAAAAAGGAATGGAATTACTCGTTGATGAGTGTAATTAATTACGAGGCAAAGTAGTTCATGCGGAACTAAAAAAAACCAAAACAAATATTTGACATAGAGACGTTTCATGAGAGCAGAGTGTGAGTGCCTTTGAATGTGCTGTCTTGTATCCTTGTCCACTGTAAGATTGCAAGCTTGTCACTTCAATCGATTGATTTGTTGTTCATTATCCCCTCGTAGTAGCAGCAGTAGGAGTGTGTGAGTGTACTTAGCCTGCGTGTTGTTTGCTGTGTGATGTTGCCTCTTCCTATTCAATGTCAAGTGCATTTTAGTGTGGTGCTGGTTGTTACTTTCATTAATAAAAAAAAGTTACTTCCTGCATTGAACTTGCAGTCTTGTTGATGTACAACCATGTCACAATTAGCGTGCCCGGGTACATAAAACGTGTTTACCAGTAACCACGTTACTGGTAAATAACACTGGTCACTAACGAATCAACTTCCCTTTTGCAACAGTCAAACGACTTGGACAAACTGTTCAGGAGAGATTTCAGGGACTGCAAGCTAATTGATGCTAACATGCTACTTAGGCTAGCTGTATGTACGTATTGCATCATTATGCCTCATTTGTAGCTATATTTGAGCTCATTTAATATCCTTTACTTTTATCCTCTTTGTATATCATTTAAATGTGCATGTCTCATGACACATTATCTGTATGTGATATTGGCTGCATTTCAGATAGTTGTGTGCCATGTTGTTCCAGACCTCAGCAAAACATTACCTAGCTTGCCAAAGATTGTAATAAATCCATTAGAAGAAGACATTTCTTTTAACTTGGACACGTACTGTACATAATGTGTTGCCTTCATTATAACACGTATATAAGACTTTTAAAGTCATTTTGATAGTAGGCTAATATAGCTAATATAGACACTTACATCATGTGTTGCCTTCATTATAACACTTATATAAGACTTTTAAAGTAATTTTGATAGTAGGCTAATATAGCTAATATAGACACTTACATCATGTGTTGCCTTCATTATAACACTTATATAAGACCTTTAAAGTCATTTTGATAGTAGGCTAATATAGCTAATATAAACACTTACAACATGTGTTGCCTTCATTATAACACTTATATAAGACCTTTAAAGTCATTTTGATAGTAGGCTAATATAGCTAATATAGACACTTACATCATGTGTTGCCTTCATTATAACACTTATATAAGGCTTTTAAAGTCATTTTGATAGTAGGCTAATATAGCTAATATAGACACTTACATCATGTGTTGCCTTCATTATAACACTTATATAAGACTTTTAAATTCATTTTGATAGTAGGCTAATATAGCTAATATAGACACTTACATCATGTGTTGCCTTCATTATAACACTTATATAAGGCTTTTAAGGTCATTTTGATAGTAGGCTAATATAGCTAATATAGACACTTACATCATGTGTTGCCTTCATTATAACACTTATATAAGACCTTTAAAGTCATTTTGATAGTAGGCTAATATAGCTAATATAAACACTTACATCATGTGTTGCCTTCATTATAACACTTATATAAGGCTTTTAAAGTCATTTTGATAGTAGGCTAATATAGCTAATATAGACACTTACATCATGTGTTGTCTTCATTATAACACTTATATAAGGCTTTTAAAGTCATTTTGATAGTAGGCTAATACAGCTAATATAGACACTTACATCATGCGTTGCCTTCATTATAACACTTATACAAGGCTTTTAAAGTCATTTTGATAGTAGGCTAATACAGCTAATATAGACACTTACATCATGTGTTGCCTTCATTATAACACTTATATAAGGCTTTTAAAGTCATTTTGATAGTAGGCTAATATAGCTAATATAGACACTTACATCATGTGTTGCCTTCATTATAACACTTATATAAGACTTTTAATTTTTTGCGGCTCCAGACAGATTTTTTGGGGGGTATTTTTGGTCCAATATGGCTCTTTCAACATTTTGGATTGCCGACCCTTGGGTTGACTGCATTAAAACTTGTAGTCATGTGGATGGATTAGTGGGCATCGGGCATCCCTGGTAAAAAGACGAGTGCGTGCAAACACAAGCAGATGAAAGAGTCCGGACCAGACACTCACCGAGTTGATGCAGGACAGTTCCTTGTTGAGCAGCCAGGGTAAGGAGAGTATCCCGACTCCGCTGTAGCACGACTGAATCCTTTCTTTAATCTTCTCCTTGATCTGCTTCATTGTGAACAGACACAAAGCCGTCTCCTTGGGTGGCTTGGCTCTGTTCTTCTGGCCTTGGGCGAACACGGCGAAGAGAACCTCATCGCGCTGCGAAATACCAAGCGACTGAGCCAAGCGGGAGCCCGGTCGGGCCAAGTAAGCATCCTGGATCAAGCGATACTCCACTCCGTCTTTGGTGCAGCCGATGGGGAACTCGATGTAGGAGTAGAACTTGGGGTCGTCCACGCAGAGCCGCACGATCTTTGAGGTGAAGAACTGCTCGCTGCCCGCGTCGGGGGAAGTGAGCTGGGTGTCCAGCTGCAACGTGAGGTAGTAGACAAACTGCTCACTGCTGAAGCCGTAGATGTAGTAGATGTCAAACGCCGGGAACTTGGAGAGGGTGTCTGACGGGATCTTCAGCTGCGAGGAGACGAACTCGTCCTGGTAGACGAAGCTGAACATGTCCGCGTTCTCCTCGTTGGACATCAACTTGCGGCTGGACAGAGTCGGAAAGTACTCCGACTTCCCGTCGATGGGCGTGCCGACAAAGAGTTTCCCGCCTGCGCCGAAGACGTCTGGAGAGATGACCACCCCGGACATGGTGCTGGCCTCGGCAACGCTGGATAGGTAGTGCTCCTTGCGGTGATGGGGCTCGCCCAGCTTGAACAGATCGTCCAGTCGAAGGAACTGGCAAATTCCCTGGGAGGTACTCCCGCACGCGATCAAGCGGTTGTGGGCGTCATCGAGCAGCAGCAGTTTGTTGGTATTGGGGGTCTGCACCAGCTCGTAGGGACACGACTGGACGCCGGGCGGGGGGTAGCAGCGAGGGTTGTCGGTCACAGGGCCGGTCACGTGGCTTCGGAGTTTGGTCAGGTTGCCGGACAGTTTATAGATCCAGTTGACGGCGCCCAGGTAGACCTCGCCGGATTTGTTATTGACCACCAAATGCGTGAGACCCCCTTCTGGTGGAGAAAACGACAGGAGAGGAGGAGGGGAAGACGAGGAGGTGGTGGTGGTCGTGGACAGGGGGAGGATCAAGAGAAGGACGAGAGGTGAGAACATGGTGGTAACGACGTATAGTCCACTTCCGGGTGATGACTTCTTTTGTCCTGCCTCTTGTTCTCACCACCTCATGGTCCTTTCTTCAGCCTCGTCTGCCTCCGGCTCTGAGAACCACAAAACAAAGCGGGTATGTTAGATCAATTTTACTCCAATCCAGGTAACAACGTAATAAATCGCTTGATTGACACGGTTGTGGGCGTTGCTGAGGCGAAATGGAGCGGACTACTACTACTCTCCGACCAGCAGAGGTGCCGTTGACGGAACTGGGAACGGAGGGTCTGTCAGTCGATCGCGAGCCAGGCATTAAAAAAAAAATCGACCTAAAAATGAGCAATCATCAATCTTCACCAAGACGTCACTTGATTGACATTCACGGCACCCGAGGGTCTTGTGAGATGACATCATCATTAAGAAAAAATGACCGACAGGAAGGCGAGAAACACTTTTTATTTCAACAGACTCTCGCACCGTACCCATACTTGCCAACCCTCCCGAATTTTCCGGGAGACTTTCAGTGCCTCTCCCAAAAATCTCCCGGGACAACCATTCTCCCGAATTTCTCCCGATTTAACCGAAGTAACCACAGTACACTATACCGTGTAGTGTTCCGTGGTTGCTTTTTGGTTGGCCAACGGTTTACATTGTATTGCGCACCCTGACGGAGAGTGTGGGAGTCGGAACAGACACCGTTCGGAAACAATTAAGTTAACACCTCTAAAGGCCTAGTGGCCACATGTGTGGACAGCAACTTTTAGCTCTTATTTCCAAAATGGTGTACACTACTGAATTGGGGTCTTATGGCCGCTTATGTGGACACTTATACTGCCATCTGGTGGTGTCAGAAGAGTATAACATACAATGGAATTTGGGGGAAAAAAGTGTAAAAATAAGAATTAGCATGTCACTAAACATGAAGTACACGTTTGTGTACTTATGGACTAAGTACATCATATCGAAAAATGTTTCTTAGTTTTTATTCTAATTAGGGTCCAATAAGCCCAAATAGCAAAGAGAAATAAAAAAAGCATGTAAACAAACAGCTTGGGCCTTAAGAGGGTATGTATATAAACATTAACAGAATATTTATGTGTAGCTGATTGGAGAGCTAGCTTCCGCAGCTAGTGGGTCCATGACGATGACTTCTGTTTTGTTGGATCAGCCGTTTTACTGCCATGTTACAGACACCGTTCGGAAACAATCAAGGTATGTCAATAAACATAAGAAACTCATTTCACAGTGTAAATAAATCTGGACTGCTGTGTTCGTCTCCCAGCCGAGCATAGCGTTTATACTCGTACGGATACAGTTTCACAAATTCTTCAGTAAATTAAACCAAAACGTCACCGTGGACTTATTGAGTCTGTTTAGCTGATTGGAGAGCTAGCTTTTGCAGGTAGTGGGTCCATGACCATGACTTCTGTTTTGTTTGATCGGCCGTTTTACTGCCGTGTTACAGACACTGTTCGGAAACAATTAAGTTAACACCTCTAAAGGCCCTTGTGGCCACATGCGTGGACAGCAACTTTTAGCTCTTATTTCCAAAATGGTGTGCACTACTGAATTGGGGTCTTACGGCCGCTTATGTGGACACTTATACTGCCATCTGGTGGTGTCAGAAGAGTATAACATACAATGGAAAAAACCTGTAAAAATAAGAATTAGCATGTCACTAAACGTGAAGTACACGTTTGTGTACTTATGGACTAAGTGCATCATATCGAAAGATGTTTCTTAGTTTTTATTCTAATTAGGGTCCAATAAGCCCAAATAGCAAAGAGAAATAAAAAACAACAACATGTAAACAAACAGCTCGGGCTTTAAGAGGGTATGTATATAAACATTGACATAATATTTATGTGTAAATAACTAATTTCACAGTGTAAATATCTAAGCCTGTGACCTTCCATCCCTCAGGCTGTACTGCATCAACAAGCAACATCGGTGTGTAAAGGATATCCCCACATGGGCTCAGGAACACTTCAGAAACCCACTGTCGGTAACTACAGTCGGTCGCTACATCTGTAAGTGCAAGTTAAAACTCTCCCATGCAAGGCCAAAACCGTTTATCAACAACACCCAGAAACGCCGTCGGCTTCGCTGGGCCTGAGCTCATCTAAGATGGACTGATACAAAGTGGGAAAGTGTTCTGACGAGTCCACATTTCAAATTGTTTTTGGAAACTGTGGACGTCGTGTCCTCCGGACCAAAGAGGAAAAGAACCATCCGGATTGTTCTAGGCGCAAAGTGGAAAAGCCAGCATGTGTGATGGTATGGGGGTGTATTAGTGCCCAAGACCAATTTCCGGACTATAAGCCGCGCCTGACTATAAGCCGCACCAGCTAAATTTAGGGGAAAATACAGATTGCTCCATATATAAGCCGCACCTGACTATAAGCCGCACCAGCTAAATTTAGGGGAAAATACAGATTGCTCCATATATAAGCCGCACCCTTGTATAAGCCGCAGGGTTTTGATGTGTAATTAGCGTAGTATATAGGGGTTCCTGCTACCACGGAGGGGATTGTCGGGACAGAGATGAGCGTCCCATTTATTAACAATAAATCTTTCAATCATTCAATCAAACTTTCACATCTTTGACATCGTGCAGAGTACAAATAATACAACGCTGCAAAGTAACACAAAGTGCTCGCCTGTACGTTACCAAAATAACCAGCCTACCGGTATATGAAAAGTCAGTCTTTTAATCATTGTGTCATCGTCTTCCTCCTGCGTACCAAAACCACCGAAATCCTCTTTGTCGGTGTCGGAGAAGAACAGGCCGTATATAAGCCGCACCCTTGTATAAGCCGCAGGGACCAGAACGAGGGGGAAAAAGTAGCGGCTTATGGTCCGGAAATGACGGTAACTTACACATCTGTGAAGGCGCCATTAATGCTGAAAGGTACATACAGCTTTTGGAGCAACATATGTTGCCATCCAAGCAACGTTAGCATGGACGCCCCTGCTTATTTCAGCAAGACGACGCCAAGCCACGTGTTACAATGTCTTCTAAAATGTTGTGGCTCATATCCCTTGGCGCTTTGTGGTCCGTATGATACGGCCGTGTAACGCGGGACCTTCAACGCCATAAAGTCCACGAGGCAAAACGTTTCTCACATCCCCTTTTTCTCTGGCTGCTAACTCACCACATTCCTCTCCCTCTCCTCCCTTCAAGACACTTTACTCCGTCAATGGCGTCTTTCATCCCGGGCCCGGGCCATGATTACCGTGGACCAGAACGCCACGCTCTTTGCCAATCCTCAGTCAGGACAATGGCGTCCCTGTTTGGAGTCCCTGACGCACACCCAGACCAAATATGAGCCGACTTACGCACGCTTACAGTATGTGGCGGCGAGCGTTTATCCACCCTCACGCACTCGCACCGCTGACTTGACGCCACTAAACACACTTCAACACCACTTCCCTGCACATTTTTAAAAACGCAGAACAAGACGGCTGCTTTCATCGTCACGTTTCTATAAATAACTGTTACAACAACAAAAAAAAAACAAGCACTGATGCAAGCGACTGCTTGACAAAACTGGGACAAGTTGGGAAAAAAACAAAACGTTTTTTCCTGGTTAAAAAGCTGCTCTTTAATGTCTGAATTAGACCAAATGGAAAAGTTTACAGAGCTCACAGATGTCATTGGATAGATAAAAGAGGGATAAATGGGAGTGGGTATTCCAAATGAGGCACACACTTGCACAGACCAGTGTTTCCCACACATTCATTTATTTGTGGCGGCCCGCCGCGAAAGAATTACGTCCGCCACAATTTTTTTATTTTTTCTTTTATTTTTATTTTTTTATTTTTTTATTTATTTTTTTTTTATTATTTTTATTTTTATTTTTTTATTTTTTTTGTCCTGTCCAGCTTCTCAGGCAAATCATATAGTTCAGGGGTCACCAACGCGGTGCCCGCGGGCACCAGGTAGCCCGTAAGGACCAGATGAGTAGCCCGCTGGCCTGTTCTAAAAATAGCTCAAATAGCAGCACTTACCAGTGAGCTGCCTCTATTTTTTTACATTGTATTTATTTACTAGCAAGAAGGCCTCGCTTTGCTCGACATTTTTAATTCTAAGAGAGACAAAACTCAAATAGAATTTGAAAATCCAAGAAAATATTTTAAAGACTTGGTCTTCACTTGTTTAAATAAATTCATTATTTTTTTTTTACTTTGCTTCTTATAACTTTCAGAAAGACAATTTTTGTTGTTGTTTTTGTCTCTCTGTCTAATCCCCCTCTTGTCCCCACAATTCCCCCCTCTGTCTTCCTCTTTCTCTCTTTCTATCCCCTCCTGCTCCGGCCCGGCTGCACCAAATGATAATATAAATACATTTAATAAAGTCAAAATACAAGTAAGGCAACAAGAGAAGTATCCTACACTTCTCTTTTGTAAAGTAAATCTGAACAGCCGATATGGGCATCTACATCAACTATATGATTTACCCGAGAAGCTGGGCAGGACATTATAAAAAAAAAAAAAATAAATAAAAAAATAAGAAAGACAATTTTAGAGAAAAAATACAACCTTAAAATGATTTTAGGATTTTTAAACACATATACCTTTTTACCTTTTAGATTCTTTCCTCTTCTTTCCTGACAATTTCAATCAATGTTCAAGTAAATTAATTTTTTATTGTAAAGAATAATAAATACATTTTAATTTAATTCTTCATTTTAGTTTCTGTTTTTTTCGACGAAGAATATTTGTGAAATATTTTTCAAAAAGATTCGAATTAGCTAGTTTTTCTCTTCTTTTTTTTTTTCGGTTGAATTTTGAATTTTAAAGAGTCGAAATTGAAGATAAACTATGTTTCAAAATGTAATTGTCATTTTTTTTGGTGTGTTTTCTCCTCTTTTAAACCGTTCAATTAAGTGTAAATATCATTAATTATTAATAATAACATAGAGTTAAAGGTAAATTGAGCAAATTGGCTATTTCTGGCAATTTATTTAAGTGTGTATCAAACTGGTAGCCCTTCGCATTAATCACTACCCAAGAAGTAGCTCTTGCTTTCAAAAAGGTTGGTGACCCCCGATATAGTTGATGTAGATGCCCATATAGGCTGTTCACATTTACTTTACAAAAGAGAAGTGTAGGATACTTCTCTTGTTGCCTTATTTGTATTTCACCACTACTGTTTTCTGTTTGTTTGTTACTGACTGTGGCAGGACACCTCTGCCTCTGTTTCACTTTATGTTGCTGGTAAATAATATGGTTGTAGTAGTAGGCTAAAGTTGAATTATTTAGTATGCACTAATTAAAGGGGCAGAGCTTTAAGAGACATTTTAGCTTTTATGTTTTATAAGATATATTTTTTTGTAAGAACCACAATTAATAAATATATTTCAGTGAATAACTTATTGTTCAAATCTGTATATAAATATGTACATAAAGTGTTGTAATTATATTGTAAAATGGATGGATGGATGGACGTTTAAAACAAAACTGTTATTAATTAGTAAGTATACATTTTTTGAGCCTTTTTAGGGAAAATCAAATCATTGTAGTAAATTATGCAAATTACTCGATGATGTCATGCTGACCACGCCCATAGCCACGCCCCCACCACCACAGGTATCTTGGCAGTTTATGGGAAACACTGCAGACTGAGTATAAAGACGACCGTAATAACGAACGACATTACATACGTACACATGCACAGTGGGTCCGGATGAATTGTCGCCTCATTCCTGTGAGAATCCTGCGTGTGACTGAGGCATTAAGCAGTGGGGTTGGTCAATGCAGTGTTTTTCAACCTTTTTTGGCACATTTTTTGCGTTGAAAAAAATCCAGGGGCACACCAACGGCAGAAATCATGAACTCAGCCGACAGTAGAAAGTCGTCGTGGCAATTGTTGGATGTGACTTTAAAGCATAACCAAGCATGCATCACTATAGCTCTTGTCTCAAAGTAGGTGTACTGTCACCACCTGTCACATCACACCCTGACTTATTTGGACTTTTTTGCTGTTTTCCTGTGTGTAGTGTTTTACTTCTTGTCTTGTGCTCCTATTTTGGTGGCTTTTTCTCTTTTTCTGGTTATTTCCTGTAGCAGTTTCATGTCTTCCTTTAAACGATATTTCTACTTTGTTTTAGCAATCAAGAATATTTCAGTTGTTTTTATCCTCCTTTGTGGGGACATTGTTGATTGTCATGTCATGTTGGGATGTACATTGTGGACGCCGTCTTTGCTCCACAGTAAGTCTTTGCTGTCGTCCAGCATTCTGTTTTTGTTTACTTTGTAGCCAGTTCAGTTTTAGTTTCGTTCTGCATAGCCTTCCCTAAGCTTCAATGCCTTTTCTTAGGGGCACTCACCTTTTGTTTATTTTTGGTTTAAGCATAAGACACATTTTTACCTGCATTTAGAAAGCAATTAGCAACCTGCTGCCACCTACTGATATGGAAGAGTATAACACGGTTACTCTGCCCATCTCTAGATAGCACCGACACTCAACAACATATATATTCATATATATATATATATATATATATATATATATATATATATATATATATATATATATATATATATATATATATATATATATTTATTTTTATATTTTTTTTTTGGCCTGTACTGTATATATATATATATATATATATATATATATATATATATATATATATATATATATATATATATATATATATATATATATATATATATATAAAATTAATCTATTAATGTTTTTATCCATGCAAATAAATACATATTGTCACCCCTTGATCCTTCATTTAAAGCTCTGAACCACTTCAAGTCTGTTCATAGTGATGAATATTTGTCAGCGTCTTGATTACACACACACACACACACACACACACACACACACACACACACACACACACACACACACACACACACACACACACAGACACACACACACACACACACACACACACACACACACACACACACACACACACACACTCTTGTATTTGTTACCTTGTTGAGGCCTGAGAAAAATGCCTACCTCTTTAGGACCGCCCTTTCTAGATATATAAAGATGTGTACTTACAACATGAATAATATATACATACTATGCAAATATAAAAACTCTTCTTGTGAAAAATGAGTTGGAATTTCACAGGAAAAACTTTAAATTGTGTCAGTATTGTAATAAAAGTTGTCGTTTTACTCGACACAAGTCAAAATTTTACAAGAAAAACTGAACATGTGTCCAATATTATGATACAAGTTGGAATTTTCCTCAATAACAGTGGCACTTTTACAAGAAAAGCTTAAATGTTGGCAATTTTATTAAAATAGTCATCATTTTGCTCGAGAAAAGTCACAATTTTATGAGGAAACTTTAATATTTTGGCAATATTATACTAATAAGAAGAATTTTACTTGATGACAAAAATGTCACTATTTTACAAAATTGGCAATATTGTGATAAAAGTCGGAAATGTATATGACAAATGTCACCATTTTGCATTAAAAAGTAATACTTTCACATAAAAAGTAAGTTAGTAATTGTTTTTTAATCTTCATTATTTACTTCAAGTTATTACAGTATGTCGCTATGTATATATTTATTTATTGTTTTCATTTTGGCCAAAGGGGCCGCATTTCAATTTCTTACACACACTTGTTATTTCATATGTTGACCAGACTCTTGAGACCTCCGAAAAATTCCTCCCTCTTTAGACAACATTAATAATATATACATACTATGCAAACATAAAAGAGCTTGTTGTGAAAAACGAGTTGGAATTTCACAACAAAAAGGTTTACAATTTCACAAGAAAAACTTAGAATTGTGGCATTTTTATAATAAAAGTCGTCATTTTACTCAACGCAAGTCCAAATATTACAAGAAAAATTAAATATTTGTGCAATATTATGATACAAGTTGGAATTTTCCTGAATAACAGTCGCAATTTTACAAGAAAAGCTTAACATTTTGGCAATTTTATGAAAAGAGTCGTAATTTTACTCGACAAAAGTCACAATTTTGTAAGAAAACTTTAACATTTTGGGCAATATTATAATAATAAATCTGAATTTTTTTGGGCAAAAGTAAGACCAAAGTCATAATTTTACTCCAAAAATGTCACCGTTTTACAAGAACAACCACAAAAATTGGCAATGTTGTGATAAAAGTCAGAATTTGATATGACAAATGTCACCATTTTGCATTAAAAAGTAATCATTTTACATAAAAAAAAGGAATAAT
>NC_084737.1:1855251-1877751 GCF_033978785.1 Entelurus aequoreus
GATCCACTATGGACTGGACTCTCACTATTATGTTAGATCCACTATGGACTGGACTCTCACACTATTATGTTAGATCCACTATGGACTGGACTCTCACACTATTATGTTAGATCCACTATGGACTGGACTCTCAAACTATTATGTTAGATCCACTATGGACTGGACTCTCACTATTATGTTAGATCCACTATGGACTGGACTTTCACATTGACATCCCACTGGGTTGTGAGTTTTTCCTTGCCCTTTTGTGGGCCCTGAACCGAGGATGTCGTCAACAAAGCAGCGTGGAGTTCGATATTCATTTGTGAGTAGACTCGCTACGGAAGTGCTAACAACTACAACGAGGCGACGGGGAGAAGACGCTGTCGAAGTGGAGGCACGTAAATCCGTCCGCCCATCCTGAAGAGACGGTCGGAAAGCGGCTCGGAGATGTTACGCAACCTTGTGGCCAAAGAACCACCATCTCATCTTCCGTCCACCCCTTTATAGGTGTGCACCGAATGGTGCGGCGAGTCGGCAAATCGCCCTTAAAGTCACAGTGTGGGAGAAATTTCAAGCTTTGTTTTTGTTTTAATAACAGCGCCGCCGTGTGGCGAACTTGCCCGAAATATGACAGCACAGGCGACACAGGAGTAGAGTGAAGGAGGACGGGGTGTAGCTCAAGGAACTACATCAACTTCATCAATTTGTCGGCTGGCCATAAAAGCAGCACAACTAGGGATGATGTTTGATAAGAAATTATCGAGTTCGAGCCTATTATCGAATCCTCTTATCGAACCGATTCCTTATCGATTCTCTTATCCAGTCCAGATAGGTTGTTGTATATGGAAAAAAACACACAATATTTGGTTTAACAAAAGCTCACTTTTATTATATAAGAAAACAATTTAATCTAATAAATAAATAAATATTGACTGTTAAAAAAATAAAATAAAATAAATAAATATTGACTGCTAAAAAAACAAAATAAAATAGATAAATATTGACTGTTGTTACCCAAAGTATATTAAGTGGGATTTTTCAGAAAAACAAATATATACAGTAACACAAAAACAAGCTGTCTCTGTGATCACTATAGGTGTATAAATAATAATATAGTGTTAAATAAAATCAGTCCCTTGGGCACAAAACTGAAAATAATACAGCTCTCCAAAAAGTGCACTTCTGCTGCTATTGGAACATAACTGTTTGTTATGATGCTTTGACATTTTTGCACTTTACTTCTTTATTGAAATACAATTCTATGAAGAGAAAAGTTCTTTGCAAACGTGGTTACAATGCTAAAAAATGAAAAGTTAAAGCTAAAAAAAAGAAATACACTTTATTGAGTTGACATTATTTCTTCATAGGGGGAAAGATGTTATGAACTAGGGAATATAACAACTACACTACCCAGCATGCAACGGGAGTGACGAGCTTGCGCGGTAGCCCCGAAAAGTGTTGCATATCGTCACCCGGGCAGCTAAAAATGAGGTTATGAGCACGCTGTGAAAGTAAACGTCAAGAACTCAGCCAACACGCCTTGTCTGCATTATTTATAATTAGACAGACAACACATCTACAGTGTGATTTTGTTTTGTTTACAAGTAAAGAAAAACAAAAGTTCAAAAAGGGAGATATGTTGTATATATATGTATGTGCTGCGGTTGCTTTAAGAACGTTGCGACAGCTGCCGTAAAGGAGGTGCGTTGCTAGCCTGGTTGCTATGTTTCCGGTTGGTCGTAAAAGTGTTTTTACCCTGCTCAAATTTCTCAGTAAAGTTATTCATTAGATTATACCGTTTTGTTTTGAACTTTATTACACCTTGGAGCGCTTTTTCCCGGTCCATTGTTTTCCCTGCTTTCGCTATCTGCGCCTAATGACTGAGCTACGTGACGTCATTTCTTGTGATGTCCCACGGAGCATTTCTGGTCGTTCCGAGGGATTCGAATAAAAGAACCAACTCTTTTTCTTTACTATAGTGGTCTCGAAAACGGGTACCGGTTCTCAAAAAGGGATTCGAGTCCGAGGACTCGGTTCATTTCTTATCGAACAACCGGGAAAACCGGTTTCGAGTATCATCCCTAAGCACAACACACACAAAACTACTCCAATGTCTGGTGCAATAAGAGGAATGTGCTGGGAACTGAGTGTGTGTCTGTATTGTGTGTGTGTGTGTATGTGTGTGTTGGCGTGGGCTGCTGCACCATGCGGCGGCGACACACTGCCGCGTTTACGGTCACATTCCAGCAGTGACATCATGACCCGGTGGACAGCTGCAAGAGCGCACACACACACTTACACACACTTACACACACACACAAAAACAACAGTTTAACATGTGACCCATCGCTCGGCCATGTGACAATCATTCTGGGGGGGGGAAACCTGCCCACATTCAGCCGGGACAGCACCATGTGGCGTGCGTACGCCGCAGTCACATGACCACAGAAACGCTGGTTTAAAAGCGCGGCGGCTAGCGTGGTCTTCTCCGCAATACGCTGGTTTCGCTCTCCAAGCCCCGCACAGTCGGAGGGATTGAAGGACTTCTGTCCCGCGGGGGGGTCGCATCTTACTGCGGGGTTTGTTCTCTCGGGATGCAAACGGACCAGGAACAGGATTTATTCCTCTTAAATCAGGGGTGTCCAAACTTTTTCCACTGAGGGCCGCACACGGAAAAATTAAAGCATGTGGGGGCCATTTTGATATTTTTCATTTTCAAACCATAACAAAATATATGCATTTTTTAATTTATTTTACCTTTAGGGGTCCCGGGGACCATAAAGAGTCTCAGTCATTAAAATGTTAAAAATAAGTCAGATTATTATTATTTTTTTAATTATTAAACACTTACAGTAAATCTCTATATCAGGAGTCACCAACGGGGTGCCCGCGGGCACCAGGTAGCCCATAAAGACCAGGGGCCGTACGTGTCCCGTAGCTAAGTTAGCTTCAATGGCGTCGTTAGCAACAGCATTGTTAAGCTTCGCCAGGCTGGAAAGCATTAACCGTGTATTTACATGTCCATGGTTTAATAGTATTGTTGATCTTCTGTCTATCCTTCCAGTCAGGGGTTTATTTCTTTTGTTTCTATCTGCAGTTAAGCCCGATGCTATCACGTTAGCTCCGTAGCTAAAGTGCTTCGCCGATGTATTGTCGTGGAGATAAAAGTCACTGTGAATGTCCATTTCGCGTTCTCAAGAGGATATAGTATCCGAGGTGGTTTAAAATACAAATCCGTGATCCACAATAGAAAAAGGAGAAAGTGTGGAATCCAATGAGCCAGCTTGTACCTAAGTTACGGTCAGAGCGAAAAAAGATACGTCCTGCACTGCACTCTAGTCCTTCACTCTCACATTCCTCATCCACGAATCTTTCATCCTGGCTCAAATGAATGGGGTAATCGTCGCTTTCTCGGTCCGAATCGCTCTCGCTGCTGGTGTAAAGAATGGGGAAATGTGAGGAGCCTTTCAACCTGTGACGTCACGCTACTTCCGGTACAGGCAAGGCTTTTTTTTTTATCAGCGACCAAAAGTTGCGAACTTTATCGTCGATGTTCTCTACTAAATTCAGCAAAAATATGGCAATATCGCGAAATGATCAAGTATGACACATGGAATTAGAGATGTCCGATAATATCGGTCTGCCGATATTATCGGCCGATAAAGGCGTTAAAATGTAATATCGGAAATTATCGGTATCGTTTTTTTATTATCAGTATCGTTTTTATTTTTTTTTGTTTTTTTTTTTGTTTTTTTTAATTAAATCCACATAAAAAACACAAGATACACTTACAATTAGTGCACCAACCCAAAAAACATCCCTCCCCCATTTACACTCATTCACACAAAAGGGTTGTTTCTTTCTGTTATTAATATTCTGATTCCTACATTATATATCAATATATATCAATACAGTCTGCAAGGGATACAGTCCGTAAGCACACATGATTGTGCGTGCTGCTGCTCCACTAATAGTACTAACCTTTAACAGTTAATTTTACAAATTTTCATTAATTACTAGTTTCTTATGTAACTGTTTTTATATTGTTTTACTTTCTTTTTTATTCAAGAAAATGTTTTTAATTTATTTATCTTATTTTATTTGATTCATTTTTTTAAAAAAGTACCTTATCTTCACCATACCTGGTTGTCCAAATCAGGCATAATAATGTGTTAATTCCACGACTGTATATATCGGTTGATATCGGTATCGGTTGATATCGGTATCGGTAATTAAAGAGTTGGACAATATTGGCATATCGGCAAAAAGCCATTATCGGACATCCCTACATAGAATGGATCTGCTATCCCCGTTTAAATAAGAAAACTTCATTTCAGTAGGCCTTTAAATAACCGTCTTTAAAATCTGTTGGTGCAAAAAAAACAACTATATTTGATAGTCAATCATACCCACACTGCTAGCAATACAAAGCGTCTTCGGCGCGGCACGTCCGTATCAATCCATCGCCCGTTTAATATCTGCAGGAGCGTTATTGCCATTTATGTCAGCGGTCGCCTGCCTCGTCATCCTGCGGCTCATGCGCTTTAATCTGATGTCGTAAAAAAAAAAAAAAGGCAGGGAAATATCGCTCGTTAAAGAGCGCGACTCGGCTGCCAAATTAGTGTGTTTACGTCCGGGCTCCCGCTAATGGCGGCCGAACATTTGTACTGACAGCTCACTTTACAGCCGGCGCCGCCACAATAAAACAGCCTTCTAACGCAGCCGACTATAAAGATGGATGGCGATACATCCCTAAAAGCCTCTCACATAGGACACCACAATAGGCACCGTGGGGAATTATTTTTGTCTTTTTTTTTTGTCATTGACTGCACAGATTTTCTTCATTCTCGGGATAATGCGGTTTTCTTTCTTGTTTTCCGTCTCTCGCTCATTTTGTCAAACTGCAAAATTGCTGTTCTGCGTTTGGCAGCCAGCTTCAATTATCTGCGCCAAACTCCCTGATAAAGAAGTGTGGTTTTGGCCTATTCAAGCACTTAAAGACCCGCTAAATGGCTTTAGCTGCAGGGTCCCCGCTTGGAAGGCTACACACACACACACACACACACACACACACACACGCACACACACGCACACACACTTTCTCTCCTTTCCATACTCATCAACTGCACTATTTTTCTTTTAAACGTTTGTCAGCACAACATTTTAGATAGGGTGTGGTCTGTAAAATGAAATACATTGGGGCCTCTAATCAGCACTAAGTCCAAAAACACTTGCATCGCTGTGGCTGTAGGCAACCTCCAGAAGTTTTTGTTTTTTTATAAACTCCACATTAGGGTTGTACGGTCGCCCGCCACGAAAGAATTACGTCCGCCACAAATTTAAAAAAAAATAAAAAAAAATAAAAATTTAAAAAAAAAATAAAATTTAAAAAAAAAAATAATAATAATAATAATAATTTAAAAAATGAAAAAAAAAATTTATTTTTTTTTGTCCTCTCCAGCTTCTCAGGCAAAGCATATAGTTGATGTAGATGCCCATATCGGCTGTTCAGATTTACTTTACAAAAGAGAAGTGTAAGATACTTCTCTTGTTGCCTTATTTATACTTGACTTTATTAAATGTACACTACCGTTCAAAAGTTTGTGGTCACCCAAACAATTTAGTGGAATAGCCTTCATTTCTAAAAACAAGAATAGACTGTCGAGTTTCAGATGAAAGTTCTCTTTTTCTGGCCATTTTGAGCGTTTAATTGACCCCACAAATGTGATGCTCCAGAAACTCAATCTGCTCAAAGGAAGGTCAGTTTTGTAGCTTCTGTAACGAGCTAAAGTGTTTGCAGATGTGTGAACATGATTGCACAAGGGTTTTCTAATCATCAATTAGCCTTCTGAGCCAATGAGCAAACACATTGTACCATTAGAACACTGGAGTGATAGTTGCTGGAAATAGGCCTCTATACACCTATGTAGATATTGCCCCAAAAAGCAGACATTTGCAGCTAGAATAGTCATTTACCACATTAGCAATGTATAGAGTGTATTTCTTTAAAGTTAAGACTAGTTTAAAGTTATCTTCATTGAAAAGTACAGTGCTTTTCCTTCAAAAATAAGGACATTTCACTGTGACCCCAAACATTTGAACGGTAGTGTATTTATATTAGAAACACAACATGTGTATATAACAAAGGGTGCAAAGTCTGCAGGCAGTAGGAAACACATGGTTAAGTGTAGGGAGTAAAACGGATGGCAGTCTAAAGTTCAAGATTTTTGGAGCTCTTTGTTCAGTGGATCAGATGTTTGATGAAGCTCTGTGTCTATCTACCACCACTACTGTTTTATGTTTGTTTGTTACTGACTGTGGCAGGACACCTCTGCCTTTGTTTCACTTTATGTTGCTGGTAAATAATATGGTTGTAGTAGTAGGCTAAAGTTGAATTATTTAGTATGCACTAATTAAAGGGGCAGAGCTCTGAGACATTTTAGCTTATATATTTTATAAGATATATTTTTTGTAAGAACCACAATTAATAAATATATTTCAGTGAATAACTTATTGTTCAAATCTGTATATAAATATGTACTTAAAGTGTTGTAATTATATTGTAAAATGGATGGATGGACGTTTAAAACAAAACTGTTATTATTAATTAGTAAGTATACATTTTTTGAGCCTTTTTAGAGAAAATCAAATCATTGTAGTAAAGTATGCAAATTACTCAATGACATCATGGTGACCACGCCCATAGCCACGCCCCCACCGCCACAGGTATCTCGGCAGTTTATGGGAAACACTGATCCATCTTCTTCCGCTTATCCGAGGTCGGGTCGCGGGGGCAGCAGCCTAAGCAGGGAAGCCCAAACTTCCCTCCCCCCAGCCATTTTGTCCAGCTCCTCCCAGGGAGCTGGACAGCCGGTAGACATAGTCTTCCCAACGTGTCCTGTTGGCTGTTGACCAAGTATGCCTTGCATTCACTTGCGTGTGTGTGTGAAAAGCCGTAGATATTATGTGACTGGGCCGGCACGTAAAGGCTGTGCCTTTAAGGTTTATTAGCGTACACATGGGCGTTTTAAAAAGTCATACATTTTACTTTTTGAAACCGATACCAATAATTTCCGATATCACATTTTAAAGCATTTATCGGACGATATTATCGGACATCTCTAAAAGAGACCTTATCCCTTTTTTTTTCTTCCTCATGTACTCCGAAACATTTTCAGAATGAGGAAAAAAAATGCATTTATTGTAAGTTCAAATCGCAATCCTTCTATTTATCTTGAAAACACGTCAAAGTAGTACTCCAAAGTACCCTCGCCATCACTTGTTAGTTGGAAAGCAAAAAGTGGATACTGAGTACCGTCTCTCCAACACCAGAGTGGTAGTGACGCATCAAAACAACAAAACGTGTTTGTTGGAGGAAAAAGGCTGGCCGGGATACCAGAGAGAAAGGTGGCTATTGACATTTAGATAAAGGACGCATCAACCACTCTCAACATCCACTTTTACAAGTGCAGTCGTGGTGCGCTAAAAGCCACAAAAACACTGGTTTCCCTGTAGACCTGCTCGGATTGGATGAGGACACAAAGTTGAAAGAAAAAAAAAAAAGAAAAAATTCTGTAATCGTTTGTATATAGAAAAATATTTGTTTTCTTTGCTTGCAAATCTTTTTTTCTTTTTTTTTTAAATTAAAACCTTTTTTTTTTTTTTTACTTGCGAATCATATTTTCAATTGAAGAATTTTTTATTTTTTTTTATACCTGTGAATCTTTTTTTTTTTCGACCCCGAAAAGTGACAAGCGGTAGAAAATGGATGAATGAAAAACAAGACCCACCCTTTTTTAATTTAAAATGTACATAATATTCTTATTCATCTTATATTTTGTATAGGGATGTCCGATAATGGCTTTTTGCCGATATCCGATATGCCGATATTGTCCAACTCTTTAATTACCGATACCGATATCAACCGATACCGATATATACAGTCGTGGAATTAACACATTATTATGCCTAATTTGGACAACCAGGTATGGTGAAGATAAGGTACTTTTTAAAAGAATAAATCAAATAAAATAAGATAAATAAATTAAAAACATTTTCTTGAATAAAAAAGAAAGTAAAACAATATAAAAACAGTTACATAGAAACTAGTAATTAATGAAAATTTTTAAAGGTTAGTATTATTAGTGGAGCAGCAGCACGCACAATCATGTGTGCTTACGGACTGTATCCCTTGCAGACTGTATTGATATATATTGATATATAATGTAGGAAGCAGAATATTAATAACAGAAAGAAACAACCCTTTTGTGTGAATGAGTGTAAATGGGGAAGGGAGGTTTTTTGGTTTGGTGCACTAATTGTAAGTGTATCTTGTGTTTTTTATGTGGATTTAATAAAAAACAAAAACAAAAACAAAAAAAACATTAAAAAAAAACGATACTGATAATAAAAAAAACGATACCGATAATTTCCGATATTACATTTTAACGCATTTATCGGCCGATAATATCGGCAGACCGATATTATCGGACATCTCTAATTTTGTATTATCTTTTTAACTCCGGGGGTCCATCCGTCCATCTTTTTCCGCTTATCCAGAGTCGGGTCGCGGGGGCAGCAGCCAAAGTACAGAAGACCAGACTTCCATTGTCCCCAGCTACTCTTTCTCACGCTCAATTCTGTGTTGATCTATTAGTTTGTATTTACTACATGCCAATTTAATTAATTGTATATCGTTTTTTAACTACATATCTATTTAATATTGATGCATTTGACTAATTGTTAGAATAATCACGTATACACTACCGTTCAAAAGTTTGGGGGTCAACCAAACAATTTTGTGGAATAGCCTTCATTTCTAAGAACAACAATAGACCCCAAACTGTTGCAAAGCTGTGTCATCAACACTCACAAGTATAAAACTACTTTGTTAAAGTAATCATTTCTTATTTCAAGCATGAACAAAAAAAAACCATGACTTTGACACAATTGTGTCTCATAATTAAAACAGATGACGGGCAAATGGACTTTGCTGTTTTATTTTCAATAAAACAATAGAAAAGACGTACTCATATAGTAGTACAGGTGGCACAGTACAGTACACCGACAGTTATTATTTAAACATTTAACATGTGATATTTCAAACAATTTTGAACAGAAATAGTTCATGCATATTCAGGTAAATTCTTCAAAATTACAATAAAAAATGTTTTGGGTATATTTTTTACTTAATTTAAGAATATTTTTCATATAGTAGTACAGTTGGCACAGTACAGTACACTGACAGGTAATATTTCAACATTTAACATGTGACATTTCTAACAATTTTGAACAGAAATAGTTCATGCATATTCAGATAAATTCTTCAAAATTACAATAAAAAATGTTTTGGGTATATTTTTTACTTAATTTAAGAATATTTTTCATATAGTAGTACAGTTGGCACAGTACAGTACACTGACAGGTAATATTTCAACATTTAACATGTGACATTTCTAACAATTTTGAACAGAAATAATTCATGCACATTCAGGTAAATTCTTAAAAATTACAATAAAAAATGTTTTGGGTATATTTTTTACTTAATTTAAGAATATTTTTCATATAGTAGTACAGTTGGCACAGTACAGTACACTGACAGGTAATATTTCAACATTTAACATGTGACATTTCTAACAATTTTGAACAGAAATAGTTCATGCCCATTCAGATAAATTCTTCAAAATTACAATAAAAAATGTTTTGGGTATATTTTTGACTTAATTTAAGAATATTTTTCATATAGTAGTACAGTTGGCACAGTACAGTACACCGACAGGTAATATTTCAACATTTAACATGTGACATTTCTAACAATTTTGAACAGAAATAGTTCATGCACATTCAGGTAAATTCTTCAAAATTACAATAAAAAATGTTTTGGGTATATTTTTTACTTAATTTAAGAATATTTTTCATATAGTAGTACAGTTGGCACAGTACAGTACACCGACAGGTAATATTTCAACATTTAACATGTGACATTTCTAACAATTTTGAACAGAAATAGTTCATGCACATTCAGATAAATTCTTCAAAATTACAATAAAAAATGTTTTGGGTATATTTTTTACTTAAATTAAGAATATTTTTCATATAGTAGTACAGTTGGCACAGTACAGTACACTGACAGGTAATATTTCAACATTTAACATGTGACATTTCTAACAATTTTGAACAGAAATAGTTCATGCCCATTCAGGTAAATTCTTCAAAATTACAATAAAAAATGTTTTGGGTATATTTTTTACTTAATTTAAGAATATTTTTCATATAGTAGTACAGTTGGCACAGTACAGTACACCGACAGGTAATATTTAAACATTTAACATGTGACATTTCTAACAATTTTGAACAGAAATAGTTCATGCATATTCAGGTAAATTCTTCAAAATTACAATAAAAAATGTTTTGGGTATATTTTTGACTTAATTTAAGAATATTTTTCACATAGTAGTACAGGTGGCACAGTACAGTAAACTGACAGTTATTATTTAAACACTTAACATGTGATATTTCAAACTATTTTGAACAGAAATAGTTCATGCATATTCAGGTAAATTCTTCAAAATTACAATAAAAAATGTTTTGGGTATATTTTTTACTTAATTTAAGAATATTTTTCATATAGTAGTACAGTTGGCACAGTACAGTACACCGACAGGTAATATTTCAACATTTAACATGTGACATTTCTAACAATTTTGAACAGAAATAGTTCATGCCCATTCAGGTAAATTCTTCAAAATTACAATAAAAAATGTTTTGGGTATATTTTTTACTAGCATTTACTTAATTTAAGAATATTTTTCAACATATTGAGAAAATAGGTCTCATGTTTGTTTTTTCTATCAAGAAAAGTGCACTTGTTAGTGAGAATATACTTATTTTAAGCTATTTTCGGGTTCATTGAGGTTAGCTAATTTTACTTGTTTTGGAAAGTCTTGACAAGCCAAATTTTCTCGTTCTATTGGCAGATCATTTTCCTTAGTTCAAGTAAAATACCCCTCATTTTTGTATTTTTTTTCCCTTGTTTTCGAACACTGACTTTTTGCAGCGTAAGGGGAGGAGGGGTTTCGTTATGAACAGTTAAAACAAAATGTGCTTGGAGCGGTGTCAGGTTTGCCCCCTCTCTGCTCGTAAGAATCCCCGTGGCTGTCCAAGATCCGAGAAACCGACGCCTCTACGGCGCGTCCCGCCGCACACAGTGGAGATTTACAAGCTGTCCGGCAGCTTTTGCTTGACGAGATCGAAGACAGCTTCGCAAGCGCCGGTGGATAGTAGCCACAGGCCGCGGGGGGAAACCTGAACTGCGAGCAAACAAGTTGTGTGATAGCTTATGTATAATTATTCTGACAGTGGCAATTACACTTTATAACATCACATGACATAACAACGTTGCAAATAGGCCTTTAACTGCAGGTTGTGTATTTAATCTACAGTACCTTCCCTGTTGCTATTTATTTCCAATCTCTCTTTTAGGCGAGCTTTCTTTATCGTATCCGGCATTCATTTGATGATGTGATCAAACGCTGCACGCACACACACACACACACACACACACACACACGCACACACACACACACACACACAAAGGAGATAATGTCTCTTTCAGCTGCCTTAACGCAGATGCCAAGGCATATCACACTTGATTAAACAGTAGCGCTGCAATCGCACACCTACACATGCACACAAATACATATGCATACCTCAAGGCAACACACCAAATGTGTCTTCATGTGCATCACAGGGAGGAAGTGTGTGTGTGTGTGTGTGTCCAATGTGTGTGTCATCCGTTGGTGTGTCATATCTACTCCGATGTGACCTTTAAACGCAGATATTTTTCCTGCCGGCGCCTGCAAGCAGCACTGCTAACACAATTACACCAGGCTAATGAACAGAGGACGCCGATAAAGTACACACACACACACACACACACACATTTTCCTCCGTGCATATCAATCTCCCTGCAAAGGCTACATTTGCATCTTTAATATAAATGAAAGTGCTTAATAAAGTTCACGGCGAAGAAAGAGGCGGACTCAATCCAGGGGCGTTGGAGCCGTCACCACACGCCGCTCGCTGCTCTTAATATAAAAAAAAAACCCAAGACGCCGGCCGGGTCAAATCCACAAAATTGGAATCGTTTTATGGTTATGATGAAAATTGAAAACCTTTGCTCGTGTTTTTACTACCCGGCTGTTTTTCCAAGTCATTCCAATATACACAAGCTCACATTGCAGCAAGCAGTTTTATGGTAGTATGTTATAGGGTTGTACGGTATACCTAATAAAGTACCGCGATACTAATTGATTGAAATCGGTACTAAAGTACCTTTGCAAAGTGCCGGTACCGTTCTTTCATCTGTGGCGTGTTGTCAAAGCGCACACACACAAAGTGCATACAAGCAATACAGTGTTTCCCATAAACTGCCAAGGTACCTGTGGCGGTGGGGGCGTGGCTATGGGCGTGGTCACCATGACATCATCGAGTAATTTGCATAATTTACTACAATGATATGATTTTCTCAAAAAAGGCTCAAAAAATGTATACTTACTAATTAATAATAACAGTTTTGTTTTAAACGTCCATCCATTTTACAATATAATTACAACACTTTATGTACATATTTATATACAGATTTGAACAATAAGTTATTAACTGAAATATATTTATTAATTGTGGTTCTTACAAAAAATATATCTTATAAAATATATAAGCTAAAATGTCTCAAAGCTCTGCCCCTTTAATTAGTGCATACTAAAAAATTTAACTTGAGCTTACTACTACAACCATATTATTTACCAGCAACATAAAGTGAAACAGAGGCAGAGGTGTCCTGCCACAGTCAGTAACAAATAAACATAAAACAGTAGTGGTGGTAGATAGACACAGAGCTTCATCAAACATCTGATCCACTGAACAAAGAGCTCCAAAAATCTTGAACTTTAGACTGCCATCAGTTTTACTCCCTACACTTAACCATGTGTTTCCTACTGCCTGCAGACTTTGCACCCTTTGTTATATACACATGTTGTGTTTCTAATAGAAATACATTTAATAAAGTCAAATACAAATAAGGCAACAAGAGAAGTATCCTACACTTCTCTTTTGTAAAGTAAATCTGAACAGCCGATACGGGCATCTACATCAACTATATGATTTGCCTGAGAAGCTGGAGAGGACAAAAACAACAAAAAAAACAAACAAAAAAATATATATATTTATTTGTGGCGGACGTAATTCTTTCATGGCGGGCCGCCACAAATAAATGAATGTGTGGGAAACACTGCAATAACATCTTGGAGAGGAAGAATGGCAAAAAACGACAATTCTACTGGTTAATAAAGAGTGGGCGTGAAGTACAATATGGAGGCATTTGGACTTCAAAACTAACGGTAAAGGTTTGAATAATGAACATTCAGATCTGCACAAGGAGTTATAAATAGTGACAGACAGGTAACAAGGTAGTTGTTAAACCTGTCCTGCTGTTTGGCTCCGGTGCAGACCGTCGTCAAGGAGCACAGGGCAGACGTTCCCTTCAGGGTTGATGTTTTCGTCACTTTACAATGGGTCTTGTGGAGGGGGGCGTGGCCTGCGGGCCTGCCGCGGAACTGGGTGTGCCAGGACCGGCCTCGAAGACAGCGACAGGTGAGTGGATGGCCCAGGTGGACCTTGTTATCCTGTCACCTTTATTAGCAGCAGCCGGAATGATATATATATATCATATATATCAATAAACATTGATTGGTTTGCAAAAAATGCTTTGAACCCAAATAGGTAAAAAGACATAATCTCCCACGGCACACTCGACTGTATCTCACGGGTGTGCCGCGGCACGGTGGTTGAAAAATACTGATGTAGAGCATCAGAACTGTGAAGCCTTCCAAATGAGAATCCCGTGACCCAAGCGGACTCCCAGTCTCAGGACACGGTAATAAAATAAATTGACAATCCAGTGCTATGTTGTGTGGAGCTGCATCTTGCCACACTTACTGTACGTACAGTATTTCTCCACGCCGTGTGACACTTTTATGGCGCCGCAGCACAAAGTAATTGTCACTTGGCGGTAAATGAGAGAAAAAAAAGCCATCATCTTCATTTAGCAAACATTCACTTCAGTTTCTCATGCTTTCCTTCCCCCGCCATGCGTCATCCTCGCCACTAAAGCAGCGCTCATTTACAGCGCAAGTCCGAGGCCGCTCCCGCGCCGTCGTTGCACCGCTAATCACATGGTACACGCCCGCCGAGGGCCTGGCGTTGGAGGACGCCGCCGTCTCAGTCTGTTTGTGGTTAACACGTGTGGGCGCTGACAGCTCACTTTGAAGGAGGGGGGGGCGACCGGCAGTTCAACTTGACCTCCGACCTCCCCGCGGGCCGCTAAAAGTACAAAGATGATTTCCCTCCGAGAAGCGACGGGACGCCACAGCACAGATAGTCGGGTTTAGTTCAGTTTATTATCGAGTTAGCACGCATACTTTATCACAACATTTTCTAATGATTTGGCTTAATTAACTTTATTTCAACTTCCTCTACTTGCTTTTGCCTATTTTAGTGAACGTTTAGGGCAGGGGTGTCCAAACCGGGGCCCGGGGACCATTTGTGTTTCGTATGGTCGGAAAAAAATACATTAAAAGAGCAAAAGACGACAAAAAGTTGAAATGTTGCTACTAATAACTAACAATAATACACTTTGAACTGCCTGTACAATGAACACATTGTACTGTATAATGCATATAATAAACTGTATTTATATTACTCACATGTGAATAATGCTGTAAAATAGACTATTTATATTATTCACATGTTATTAATGCTGTATAATACACTGTATTTGTATTATTCACATGTGAATAATGCTGTATAATAGACCGTATTTATATTATTCACATGTGAATAATGCTGTAAAATAGACTGTATTTATATTATTCACATGTCAATAATGCTGTATAGTAGACTGTATTTATATTATTCACATGTGAATAATGCTGTATAATAGACTGTATTTATGTTATTCACATGTGAATAATGCTGTATAATAGACTGTATTTATACTATTCACATGTGAATAATGCTGTATAATAGATTGTATTTATATTATTCACATGTGAATAATGCTGTATAATAGACTGTATTTATATTACTCACATGTGAATAATGCTGTATAATAGACTGTATTTATATTATTCACATGTGAATAATGCTGTTTAATAGACTGTATTTATATTATTCACATGTGAATAATTCTGTATAATAGACAGTATTTATGTTATTCACATGTGAATAATGCTGTATAATAGACTGTATTTATATTATTCACATGCGAATAATGTTGTATAATAGACTGTATTTATGTTATTCACATGTGAATAATGCTGTATAATAGACTGCATTTATACTATTCACATGTGAATAATGCTGTATAATAGACTGTATTTATATTATTCACATGTGAATAATGCTGTATAATAGACTGTATTTATATTATTCACATGTGAATAATGCTGTATAGTAGACTGTATTTATATTATTCACATGTGAATAATGCTGTATAATAGACTGTATTTATATTACTCACATGTGAATAATGCTGTAAAATAGACTGTATTTATATTATTGACATGTTAGTAATGCTGTATAATAGACTGTATTTATATTATTCACATGTGAATAATGCTGTATAATAGACTATATTTATATTATTCACATGTAAAAAATACCTAAGTTTTTATTGTCTATTGTGAGCGAACTGTGGTGCTGAATTTCCCCCAGGGATCAATAAAGTACTTTATTTTATTTTCTATTCTATTCTGTAACACATTAGCCTGTTCAGTGGCCTAGTGGTTAGAGTGTCCACCCTGAGATGGGTAGTTTGTGAGTTCAAACCCCGGCCAAGTCATACCAAAGACTATAAAAATGGGAGCCATTACCTCCCTGCTTGGCACTCAGCATCAAGGGTTGGAATGGGGTGGTTAAATCACCAAAATGATTCCCACCGCTGCTGCTCACTGCTCCCCTCACCTCCCAGGGGGTGGAACAAGGGGATGGGTCAAATGCAGAGGGTAATTTCACCACACCTACCACCTATTAGTGGTACTTTAACTTTTTTAACTTAACTTACATTTTTTTAAATGGTTAACTTTGTAAAAGCCGGCGACGCTTCTGGGTGTTGTTGATAAATGGCTTTCGCTTTGCATCGTAGAGTTTTAACTTGCACTTGCAGATGTAGCGACCAACTGCAGTTACTGACAGTGGGTTTTTTTAAGTGTTCCTGAGCCCATGTGGTGATATCCTTTACACACTGATGTCGAGGGATCCAAGGTCACGGGCATTCAATGTTGGATTTCAGCCTTGCCGCTTACAGTGCAGTGATTTCTCCACATTCTCTGAACCTTTTGATGATATTACGGAGCGTAGATGGTGAAATCCCTAAATTCCTTGCAATAGCTGGTTGAGAAATGTTGTTCTTAAACTGTTCAACAATTTGCTCAGGCATTTGTTGACAAAGTGGTGACCCTCGCCCCGTCCTTGTTTGTGAACGACTGAGCATTTCATGGAAGCTGCTTTTATACCCAATCATGGCACCCACCTGTTCCCAATTTGCCTGTTCACCTGTGGGATGTTCCAAATAATTCTTTGATGAGCATTCCTCAACTTTCTCAGGTTTTTTTTTTGTCACGTATGCCAGCTTTTTTGAAACATGTTGTTGCTTTGTAAAAGTCGGACCGTGTCGGGTGAGACAAGGACGTTTTGTTGTGATCCCAATATGCAGACCACAGCGGGAGGCAGGGTGCAGGTAAAAAGGTATGTCATGCTTAAACCAAAAATGAACAAAAGGGAAAGGGAAAGGAAAAGGCAATGGCTTTGTGGAACTGAACTGGCTACAAAGTAAACAGAAACAAAATGCTGGACAACAGCAAAAACTTACGACGTCCACAAAGTGCATCCGTACATGACGTGACAATCAACAATGTCCACGCAAAGGATAGCAACAACTTAAATAGTCCTGCTTGCTAACACAAAGCAAAGGAAGACATGAAACTGCGACAGGAAAACACCAACAAAACAGGAAGGGCCACCAAAATAACAGCGCAAGACAGGAACTAAAACACTACACACAGGAAAACACCAACAAACTCAAAATAAGGCACGACGACCTGTTGGAGTTTCATTTTTTAACGTTTTTCTCCGTATTTTTTAATAAAAAAAAATGGCTATGGCTATGTAAAACTGAACTGGCTACAAAGTAAACAGAAACAAAATGCTGGACGACAGCAAAAACTTACGACGTCCACAAAGTACATCCGTACATGACGTGACCATCAACAATGTCCACGCAAAGGATAGCAACAACTTAAATAGCCTTGCTTGCTAACACAAAGCAGGTGCGGGGAATAGCGCTCAAAGGAAGGCATGAAACTGCTCCAGGAAAACACCAACAAAACAGGAAGGGCCACCAAAATAACAGCGCAAGACAAGAACTAAAACACTACACACATGGAAAACACAAAAACTCAAAATAAGGCACGACGACCTGTTGGAGTTTCATTTTTTAACGTTTTTCTCCGTATTTTTTAATGAAAAAAAATGGCTATGGCTATGTAAAACTGAACTGGCTACGAAGTAAACAGAAACAAAATGCTGGACGACAGCAAAAACTTACGAGGTCCACAAAGTACATCCGTACATGACATGACAATCAACAATGTCCACACACAGAAAGATAGCAACAACTTCAAAAGTCTTGCTTTCTAACACAAAGCAGGTGCGGGGAATAGCGCTCAAAGGAAGGCATGAAACTGCTCCAGGAAAACACCAACAAAACAGGAAGGGCCACCAAAATAATAGCGCAAGACAGGAACTAAAGCACTACACACAGGAAAACACCAACAAACTCAAAATAAGGAGTTTCATTTTTTTACGTTTTCTGCTAGTGGTGTGCTTCCGTATTTTTTTATGAAAAAAATGTGCCTTGCCTCAAATCCTTCTTTGTGTGGACAATGTTGATTGTCACTCCATGTACGGATGTACTTTGTGGACGTCGTAAGTTTTTGCTGTCGTCCAGCATTTTGTTTCTGGTATGTAATGCTTAAACCAAAAATGAACAAAAGGGATAGGGAAAGGAAAAGGCAATGGCTTTGTGGAACTGATCTGGCTACAAAGTAAAAAGATACAAAATGCTGGACGACAGCAAAAACTTACGACGTCCACAAAGTACATCCGTACATGACGTGACAATCAACAATGTCCACACACAGAAAGATAGCAACAACTTCAAAAGTCTTTCTTGCTAACACAAACTGATCCAGGAAAACACCAACAAAACAGGAAGGGCCACCAAAATAATAGCGCAAGACAGGAACTAAAGCACTACACACAGGAAAACAACAACAAACTCAAAATAAGGAGTTTCATTTTTTTACGTTTTCTGCTAGTGGTGTGCCTCTGTATTTTTTTATGAAAAAAATGTGCCTTGCCTCAAATCCTTCTTTGTGTGGACATTGTTGATTGTCACTCCATGTACGGATGTACTTTGTGGACGTCGTAAGTTTTTGCTGTCGTCCAGCATTTTGTTTCTGGTATGTAATGCTTAAACCAAAAATGAACAAAAGGGATAGGGAAAGGAAAAGGCAATGGCTTTGTGGAACTGATCTGGCTACAAAGTAGACGGATACAAAATGCTGGACGACAGCAAAAACTTACGACGTCCACAAAGTACATCCGTACATGACGTGACAATCAACAATGTCCACACACAGAAAGATAGCAACAACTTCAAAAGTATTGCTTGCTAACACAAACTGCTCCAGGAAAACACCAACCAAACAGGAAGGGCCACCAAAATAATAGCGCAAGACAGGAACTAAAGCACTACACACAGGAAAACACCAACAAACTCAAAATAAGGAGTTTCATTTTTTTACGTTTTCTGCTAGTGGTGTGCCTCCGTATTTTTTTATGAAAAAAATGTGCCTTGCCTCAAATCCTTCTTTGTGTGGACATTGTTGATTGTCACTCCATGTACGGATGTACTTTGTGGACCTCGTAAGTTGTTGCTGTCGTCCAGCATTTTGTTTCTGTTTGCTTTGTAGCCAGTTCAGTTTTACATAGGCATAGCCTTTTTCTCTCCCTTTCCCTTTTGTTCATTTTTGGTTTAAGTCAGGGGTGTCCAAACTTTTTCCGCCGAGGGCCGCACACGGAAAAATTAAAGCATGCGGGGGCCATTTTGATATTGTTCATTTTCAAACCATAACAAAATATATAGATGTTTTTTTTTTTTAACAATTAGGGGTCCTGGGGCCCGTAAAGGGTCTCAGTCATTAAAATGTTAAAAACAAGTCACATTTTTATTGCCTATTATTTAGAGATGTCCGATATATGCGTTAAAATGTAATATCGGAAATTATCGGTATCGGTTTTTTATTATCGGTATGGTTTTTTTTTTTTTTTTTTTTTTTTTTTTTAATTAAATGCACCAACCCAAAAAACCTCCCTCCCCCATTTACACTCATTCACACAAAAGGGTTGTTTCTTTCTGTTATTAATATTCTGGTTCCTACATTATATATCAATATATATCAATACAGTCTGCAAGGGATACAGTCCGTAAGCACACATGATTGTGCGTGCTGCTGCTCCACTAATAGTACTAACCTTTAACAGTTAATTTGACTAATTTCCATTCATTACTAGTTTCTATGTAACTGTTTTTATATTGTTGTACTTTCTTTTTTATTCAAGAAAATGTTTTTAATTTATTTATCATATTTTACTAATTTTTTTAAAAAGTACCTTATCTTCACCATACCTGGTTGTCCAAATTAGGCATAATAATGTGTTAATTCCACGACTGCATATATCGGTTGATATCGGTATCGGTTGATATCGGTATCGGTAATTAAAGAGTTGGACAATATCGGAATATCGGATATCGGCAAAAAGCCATTATCGGACATCCCTACTATTATTATATATGCCTTTTCTGTCAAAGACAACTTTGTTTTTCATAGTAAAAGTGAAATATGCAGTATTTCTCCCACCCCCCAAAACATTCAGAAAGCAATGTTTGATGTGAAGTAATTGGAGCCCTGAAAAGATCAATAATGCATGACGCCATTGATTTTATTTTCATTATTATTTTTGATTAATCACAGTGAAAAGATAAATAAAATCCCACTAAATATCTTTGGGATCCAAAAGGTACCCCACTCATATAAAGTGATACATTTTTATTATTATTTGTTTTACTTTCAACCAGGGGCGTCACTAGCTTTTAAGGACAGGGGGGGCTTAGCCCCCAGGAGATGCACAGGATGCAAGGCGAAGTAGCCTTAGAAATTAATCATTGTTATTATTTCAGTGGGTTTATTTTCAATGTGTGTTCAGTACAACAACAAACATGGGTTTGCACAGTGACATTTTGTTTACAGCATCAACAAGAAACAATGACTTGCATGATCCTTCAAGATACACTGAAACACAATGAAAGTGGTGGCACTTTAGCTCACAATACAATAATTGCTTGTTCCCAAATATTTTGGAGTTGCACAGAATACATTTTGGGCACATATGTGACTAAAATGGTTGTAAATTCAAGCCCTGGAAATATCATTTAATTACTTGAATTAAAGTAATATCTGGATCGGGATAATTTGGTTTGTATATAATATATTTATATATATATATATATTATGGCAAGCCGTTAAGGAAATTAAATATATATGGAAGTCTGAATAGAAATGAGAAACGTTTATATATTCTGTAAATAAGAAAGACTTAGAGTCCGTCTGCTGATCTGAAAAAGAGCCAAAGCTGTCAAAGAGCTGAGGGACCATCTTCAAAGTGCAATGCTGAAACAAATAATGCAAACAATAAAATGTAACTTCCAGGGTTTGAGATTAACGTAGTTCCGTCGTCCCGGGGACGGTAAAAAAATGCACGGGACGAAATGAAATGCTCCCCGGGACGATGGCTTTTAACATTTTTTTTTTCTTTTTCTTTTTACATTTGACATTTTATATTAAATGTCTTGGTTTTTCCACCCTCTGAAAATCCTATGAAATGTTTAACAAGCCATCTTATAATAATACAACAGCTATTAATGTAACAATACAATAAAACAAATATATTTAATGATGTTTTTTTCATTATTTTAACAATAGGCCAGGGGTCACCAACCTTTTTGAAACCAAAAGCTACTTCTTGGGTAGTGATTAATGCGAAGGGCTACCAGTTTGATACACACTTAAATAAACTACCAGAAATAGCCAATTTGCTCAATTTACCTTTAACTCTATGTTATTATTAATAATTAATGATATTTACACTTAATTGAATGGTTTAAAAGAGGAGAAAACACACACAAAAAAATGACAATTACATTTTGAAACATAGTTTATCTTCAATTTCGACTCTTTAAAATTCAAAATTCAACCGAAAAAAAAAGAAGAGAAAAACTAGCTAATTCGAATCTTTTTGAAAAATATTTCACAAATATTCTTTGTCGAAAAAACAGAAACTAAAATGAAGAATTAAATTAAAATGTATTTATTATTCTTTACAATAAAAAATACATTTACTTGAACATTGATTTAAATTGTCAGGAAAGAAGAGGAAGGAATCTAAAAGGTAAAAAGGTATATGTGTTTAAAAATCTTAAAATCATTTTAAGGTTGTATTTTTTCTCTAAAATTGTCTTTCTGAAAGTTATAAGAAGCAAAGTAAAAAAATTAATGAATTTATTTAAACAAGTGAAGACCAAGTCTTTAAAATATGTTCTTGGATTTTCAAATTCTATTTGAGTTTTGTCTCTCTTAGAATTAAAAATGTCGAGCAAAGCGAGGCCTTCTTGCTAGTAAATAAATAAAATTTAAAAAATAGAGGAACTCACTGGTAAGTGCTGCTATTTGAGCTATTTTTAGAACAGGCCAGAGGGCTACTCATCTGGTCCTTACGGGCTACCTGGTGCCCGCGGGCACCGCGTTGGTGACCCCTGCAATAGGCTAATGTATATTACTTTATATAGATTCTACAAGAAACACAAAACTTAAAAACTAAATTATTTACAATTGCAGACACAAGGTTCTTGTTCTGCAGTGCTGTGTGCTAATGTGCTTCGTACACCTGCAGGACCGCAAGCAAGGTCGCAGAGAAAATGCGGACTGGATTTTTCTATATGAACAAGTGGAATGGATTGGATACCGACGCACTAAAGGGGCTCTCTACCTTACGCTATGAAGTGAGGGGAAACTGGGTGAATAATGACAGGTCATATGATTATTTATTCAAACTCATATTCGGGCCACTTTATAATGAATATGTCGGCATGTATTTGTAAAAAAAAAAAAAAAAAAATTTTTTTTTTTTTTTTTTTAACACAAAATTATTTAGGGGGGCTTTAGAACATTTTAGGGGGGCTCGAGCCCCCCTAAAATAGGCCTAACAACGCCAATGCTTTCAACACTTAAGTTACGAGATCAACTTCAGATATATCTCTCGATTTTACGTTTGAACTATTAT
>NC_084737.1:1892751-1895251 GCF_033978785.1 Entelurus aequoreus
TTCCCATTAATTCCCATTAATTCCCATATATTCCCATTAATTCCCATATATTCCCCATTAATTCCCATATATTCCCATTAATTCCAATATATTCCCATTAATTCCCATATATTCCCATTCATTCCCATATATTCCCATTCATTCCCATATATTCCCATTATTTCCCATATATGCCCATTAATTCCCATATATTCCCATTAATTCCCATATATTCCCATTAATTCCCATATATACCCATTAATTCCCATATATTCCCATTAATTCCCATATATGCCCATTAATTCACATATATTCCCATTAATTCCCATATATTCCCATTAATTCCCATATATTCCCCATTAATTCCCATATATTCCCCATTCATTCCCATATATTCTCATTCATTCCCATATATTCCCATTAATTCCCATATATTCCCCATTAATTCCCATATATTCCCATTAATTCCAATATATTCCCCATTAATTCCAATATATTCCCATTAATTCCCATATATTCCCATTCATTCCCATATATTCCCATTAATTCCCATATATTCCCATTAATTCCCATATATGCCCATTAATTCCCATATATTCCCATTAATTCCCATATATACCCATTAATTCCCATGGACGGTGCATGTCCAACTTTGAATAATCCAAAAATGGTCAATATTTCCAAACTTCCCGAACTTAACTTCCCGTGGTAAATTCCTGGAAAGTTTCCGGAAATTTACCGGAAACTTTCCACCCCTTTGCAACCCTAGTCTGGACTAGTCAACTGGTGGCCCGGGGGCCACAACCGGCAACAAAGCTTTTAATTTGTCCCTCCGAACAACACCCAAGTAGGCTTGATGGAACCATTCAAAACAAAGGTTATGCTTAAATAAATAAAAATGATTGCTTAAATTGCATTATCTCAGGATTCTAAGAACATTACTGTCATATTAAGTAAACAAAATATTTTAGATGTTTGCAAACTTTGAAAAAGCACATGTCTCTAGTAGGGTTGTACGGTATACCGGTACTAGTGTAGTACCGTGATACTAATCAATCCTATTCTGTACTATACCGCCTCTAAAAAGTTAAAAGAAGAAATAATATGATTTTTTTTTAAGAAGTCTAAATTGTATGAGAAGTTTTATTCACGGGGGTGCAGTTAAAATTCTTCTTTAATTAAAAATAGTTTTTTTTAAGAGTAACGTAATATTCAAATACAAAATAAACAATATTAATACATTTGTGTTTTGTTTTTTAAATCTTGATCTGATAATAAATGTTTTTTCTAGGGAAAAACTTGCACAATAATATGTTTTTTTAAACAAAAAGAAATCTTATAAATTAGTTGTTTTTAAATGCTTTTTCCAAAATAACTTCTCAAGAGTATTTTGTATGAAAAAAGTATGAAAATCTTGCAAAAATTAAGTTGAACTTTTTTGAGGAATTAGTTAATGTTCTATTTTATTATTAACTTATCGTTTTTTGTTTTTTTTTGTATTTCACCACAGGATTGTTTTCTTTTTCCAAGTCTGAAAATGTGTTTTCCAAAAAAAAAATTTAAACTTTTTTGAAAAAATAGTCAATCTTTTATTTTATTATTAACTTATCTTATTTATTTATTTTAATTTCACCAGAGTATTTTCTTCTTTTTCCAAGTCTGAAAATGCATTTTCCAAGAGGGAAAAACTTGCACAATAATCAATTTTTTAAAACAAAAATAAATCTTATAATAGTTAGGTTTTTTTTAAATATTTTTTTCAAAATAGTTTCTCAACAGTAGTTTGTTTCTTTTTCTAAGTATGAAAATCTTGCAAAAATGAAGTTGAACTTTTTTTTAGAAATTAGTCAATCTTTTTAATTAATTAATTAATTAATTAATCTTATGTTTTAATAATTTAATTTATGAGTCTATGTGTATTTTTTTGAGAAATTAGTCAATATTTTATTGTATTATTAATTAATCTTATTTTTTAATCATTTAATTTATGAGTCTAAGTGTATTTTTTTGAGGAATTTGTCAAAATTTTATTGTATTATTAATCTTATTTTTTAATCTTTTAATTTATGAATAAGTGTATTTTTTGAGAAATCAGTCACTTTTATTTTATTAATAATTAATCATATTTTTTAATAATTTAATTCATGATAATCCATTCTCTTTACAAGTTTTTTTTTAAACTATCATTTAAAAATAATTTAAAATAAGTTTTCAATAAAAACTTACAATTTGAGATGTATGTTTTGATTCAAGTCATATATGAAGATGTGTATTTTTTAAATTCCTACAGCAAAAGAAAATATGGCAAAAATTAAGTTGAACTTTTTTTTAGAAATTACCGTAGTCAATCTTTTATTCCAATTAATTTTATGTTTTAGTAATTTAATTTATGAGTCTAAGTGTATTTTTTTGAGAAATTAGTTAATATTTTATTGTATTATTAATTAATCGTATTTTTTAATCATTTAATTTATGAGTCTAAGTGTGTTTTTTAGTCACTTTTATTTTATTAATAATTAAT
>NC_084737.1:1902751-1905251 GCF_033978785.1 Entelurus aequoreus
GTGTTTGTTATGCGGGATTAATTTGTGGCATATTAAATATAAGCCTGGTTGTGTTGTGGCTAATAGAGTATATATATGTCTTGTGTTTATTTACTGTTTTAGTCATTCCCAGCTGAATATCAGGTCCCACCCGCCTCTCACGGCATCTTCCCTATCTGAATCGCTTCCACTGCCCTCTAATCCTTCACTCTCATGTTCCTCATCCACGAATCTTTCATCCTCGCTCAAATTAATGGGGTAATCGTCGCTTTCTCGGTCCGAATCTCTCTCGCTCCATTGTAAACAACGGGGAATTGTGAGGAATACTAGCTCCTGTGACGTCACGCTACTTCCGATACAGGCAAGGCTTTTTTTTATCAGCGAGCAAAAGTTGCGAACTTTATCGTCGTCGTTCTATACTAAATCCTTTCAGCAAAAATATGGCAATATCGCGAAATGATCAAGTATGACACATAGAATGGATCTGCTATCCCCGTTTAAATAAGAACATCTCATTTCAGTAGGCCTTTAAAACCGATACAGACAACTTATTTATATCGATTTTTTTTTTTTAAAGGGGACCTGTTATGCAAAATAAAATGTTCTTCTTTTTGTGTATTTGGGGTTTGAATAAATCCGGAAAATTTCAAACCAAACCACGGAGGCATGGTGGAGATACACTATATCAGGGGTCACCAACCTTTTTGAAAGCAAGAGCTACTTCTTGGGTAGTGATTAATGCGAAGGGCTACCAGTTTGATACACACTTAAATAAATTGCCAGAAATAGCCAATTTGCTCAATTTACCTTTAACTCTATGTTATTATTAATAATTAATGATATTTACACTTAATTGAACGGTTTAAAAGAGGAGAAAACACGAAAAAAAATGACAATTAAATTTTGAAACAGTTTATCTTCAATTTCGACTCTTTAAAATTCAAAATTCAACCGAAAAAAAGAAGAGAAAAACTAGCTAATAAGAATCTTTTTGAAAAAATTTAAAAAATAATTTATGGAACATCGTTAGTAATTTTTCCTGATTAAGATTAATTTTAGAATGTCGATTACATGTTTTAAATAGGTTAAAATCCAATCTACACTTTGTTAGAATATATAACAAATTGGACCAAGCTATATTTCTAACAAAGATAAATCATTATTTCTTCTAGATTTTCCAGAACAAAAATTTTAAAAGAAATTCAAAAGACTTCGAAATAAGATTCAAATTTGATTCTACTGAATTTCTAGATTTGCCAGAATATTTTTTTTTAATTTTAATCATAATAAGTTTGAAGAAATATTTCACAAATATTCTTCGTCGAAAAAACAGAAGCTAAAATGAAGAATTAAATTAAAATGTATTTATTATTCTTTACAATAAAAAAAATACATTTACTTGAACATTGATTTAAATTGTCAGGAAAGAAAAGGAAGGAATTTAAAAGGTAAAAAGGTATATGTGTTTAAAAATCCTAAAATCATTTTTAAGGTTGTATTTTTTCTCTAAAATTGTCTTTCTGAAAGTTATAAGAAGCAAAGTAAAAAAAAATCATGAATTTATTTAAACAAGTGAAGACCAAGTCTTTAAAATATTTTCTTGGATTTTCAAATTCTATTTGAGTTTTGTCTCTCTTAGAATTAAAAATGTCGAGCAAAGCGAGACCAGCTTGCTAGTAAATAAATACAATTTAAAAATAGAGGCAGCTCACTGGTAAGTGCTGCTATTTGAGCTATTTTTAGAACAGGCCAGCGGGCTACTCATCTGGTCCTTACGGGCTACCTGGTGCCCGCGGGCACCGCGTTGGTGACCCCTGATCTAGAGATTTTAAACTTGAAAAATAATAATATAAATAATAATACTGATTAATGACACATTTTTAATATTTTTTTTTAACCAAAACCCTTTGGGGTCCCCGGGATCAAGCCTGAGTGTAATTTTTCCAAGTCCAAAAAAATTCCAGGATTTTCCAGAATTCCTGATTTTCCAAAGCCCTATTTCCACCCTTTTTTCTGGAGACTACTCCTTCCACATTTTTCAAACCACTTCTACCGTTCCACCCTCAAGTCATTCATCTTAATTAGGAAGTTGTTTTTTGAACTGGAAGAATTCCTGGTTTTCCCGAAATTCCAGGAATTCCGTAATACCATTTCTCGATTCAACATGTTGCTACTTCAACATTTCTCGACCGATTTGAAAAGTTCCGACACCAACCATTTCAACTCATTCAGACCATTCATGCTCCTAATCATTTTTTGTAAAAATCCCGCTTTTCCCCAAATTCCCAAATTTCCAGGAAGTTCCCATTGAAATGAATGGGCAATTTTTCCAAGTTGCACAATTCCAAACATTTTTCAAGCTGTTCAAACCATTCCAACATTAACACATTCCACTCATCCTGGACATTCAAACTATCATTTTTCCAAGTCCAAAAAAAATCCAGGATTTTCCAGAATTCCTGATTTTCCAAAGTACTATTTCCACCCTTTTTTCTGGAGACTACTCCTTCCACATTTTTCA
>NC_084737.1:1910251-1922751 GCF_033978785.1 Entelurus aequoreus
CAGTGTGTGAATGTGTGTGTGAATGGGTGAATGTGGAAATAGTGTCAAAGCGCTTTGAGTACCTTGAAGGTAGAAAAGCGCTATACAAGTATAACCCATTTACCATTTACCATTAATGCGGGCGTCTGTGCACTGTAAGTGAACTGGGACATACAGTTGATAGACAGTTGTTGTCAGTAAGTTCTTCTAGATGGCCTCCCGTTGAAAGTGACATTTACGCGTCCTGTGATTGGATACTCATCGGGAATTTGAGAACACATACTGTTGATAGACAGTTGCGATAACCAATCAGATCACAAGGTGTTGACAGTAGCCTATCTAGGCAGCCTGATGTTAACGAGCCTGTGATTGTATACTCACTTGCCATTCCAAAGTGAGTATCCAATCACAAGTTTAAATTTCAATTTACTAAAAGCAAGAAGCTTTGCGTTGTAGCCATACCGGGCTAGCAGAAAAATCACAGATACTCACTTTTTTAACCCACAAAGAAGGAGAACCGAACGTTGATTAGGTGGCGGATATTTATTTGCGTGGACCCTTTCAAGAAGGATATTTAAAGAGAAACTACATCTTGTGAGACCCCTAACGAGACTGGGATTGGATACTCACTTGCCATTCCAAAGTGAGTATCCATTCACAAGTTTAAATTTCAATTTACTAAAAGCAAGAAGTGTTGCGACGTAGCCATACCGGGCTAGCAGAGAAATCACAGATACTCACTTTTTTAACCCACAAAGAAGGACAACCGAACGTTGATTAGGTGGCGGATATTTATTTGCGTGGACCCTTTCAAGAAGGATATTTAAAGAGAAACTACATCTTGTGAGACCCCTAACGAGACTGGGATTGGATACTCACTTGCCATTCCAAAGTGAGTATCCATTCACAAGTTTAAATTTCAATTTACTAAAAGCAAGAAGTGTTGCGACGTAGCCATACCGGGCTAGCAGAGAAATCACAGATACTCACTTTTTTAACCCACAAAGAAGGAGAACCGAACGTTGAGTAGGTGGCAGATATTTATTTTCAAGAAGGATATTTAAAGAGAAACTACATCTTGTGAGACCCCTAACGAGACTGTGATTGGATACTCACTTGCCATTCCAAAGTGAGTATCCAATCACAAGTTTAAATGTCAATTTACTAAAAGCAAGAAGTGTTGTGACGTAGCCATACCGGGCTAGCAGAGAAATCACAGATACTCACTTTTTTAACCCACAAAGAAGGAGAACCGAACGTTGATTAGGTGGCGGATATTTATTTGCACGGCCATTTTCAAGAAGGATATTTAAAGAGAAACTACATCTTGTGAGACCCCTAACGAGACTGTGATTGGATACTCACTTGTCATTCCAAAGTGAGTATCCATTCACAAGTTTCAATTCCAATTTACTAAAAGCAGGAAGCGTTGCGTTGTAGCCATACCGGGCTAGCAGAGAAATCACAGATACTCACTTTTTTAACCCACAAAGAAGGCGAACCGAACGTTGATTAGGCGGCGGATATTTATTTGCGCGGCCATTTTCAAGAAGGATATTTAAAGAGAAACTACATCTTGTGAGACCCCTAACGAGCCTGGGATTGGATACTCACTTGCCATTCCAAAGTGAGTATCCATTCACAAGTTTCAGTTTCAATTTACTAAAAGCAAGAAGCGTTGCAGTGTAGCCATACCGGGCTAGCAGAGAAATCACAGATACTCACTTTTTTAACCCACAAAGAAGGAGAACCGAACGTTGAGTAGGTGGCGGACATTTATTTGCACGGCCATTTTCAAGAAGGATATTTAAAGAGAAACTACATCTTGTGAGACCCCTAACGAGACTGTGATTGGATACTCACTTGTCATTCCAAAGTGAGTATCCAATCACAGGTTTCAATTTCAATTTACTAAAAGCAGGAAGCGTTGCGTTGTAGCCATACCGGGCTAGCAGAGAAATCACAGATACTCACTTTTTTAACCCACAAAGAAGGAGAACCGAACGTTGAGTAGGTGGCGGATATTTATTTTCAAGAAGCATATTTAAAGAGAAACTACATCTTGTGAGACCCCTAACGAGACTGTGATTGGATACTCACTTGCCATTCCAAAGTGAGTATCCATTCACAAGTTTAAATTTCTATTTACTAAAAGCAGGAAGCGTTGCGTTGTAGCCATACCGGGCTAGCAGAGAAATCACAGATACTCACTTTTTTAACCCACAAAGAAGGAGAACCGAACGTTGAGTAGGTGGCGGACATTTATTTGCACGGCCATTTTCAAGAAGGATATTTAAAGAGAAACTACATCTTGTGAGACCCCTAACGAGACTGTGATTGGATACTCACTTGTCATTCCAAAGTGAGTATCCAATCACAGGTTTCAATTTCAATTTACTAAAAGCAGGAAGCGTTGCGTTGTAGCCATACCGGGCTAGCAGAGAAATCACAGATACTCACTTTTTTAACCCACAAAGAAGGAGAACCGAACGTTGAGTAGGTGGCGGATATTTATTTTCAAGAAGCATATTTAAAGAGAAACTACATCTTGTGAGACCCCTAACGAGACTGTGATTGGATACTCACTTGCCATTCCAAAGTGAGTATCCATTCACAAGTTTAAATTTCTATTTACTAAAAGCAGGAAGCGTTGCGTTGTAGCCATACCGGGCTAGCAGAGAAATCACAGATACTCACTTTTTTAACCCACAAAGAAGGAGAACCGAACGTTGAGTAGGTGGCGGACATTTATTTGCACGGCCATTTTCAAGAAGGATATTTAAAGAGAAACTACATCTTGTGAGACCCCTAACGAGACTGTGATTGGATACTCACTTGCCATTCCAAAGTGAGTATCCAATCACAGGTTTCAATTTCAATTTACTAAAAGCAGGAAGCGTTGCGTTGTAGCCATACCGGGCTAGCAGAGAAATCACAGATACTCACTTTTTTAACCCACAAAGAAGGCGAACCGAACGTTGATTAGGCGGCGGATATTTATTTGCACGGCCATTTTCAAGAAGGATATTTAAAGAGAAACATCTTGTGAGACCCCTAACGAGACTGGGATTGGATACTCACTTGCCATTCCAAAGTGAGTATCCATTCACAAGTTTAAATTTCAATTTACTAAAAGCAAGAAGCGTTGCGTTGTAGCCATACCGGGCTAGCAGAGAAATCACAGATACTCACTTTTTTAACCCACAAAGAAGGAGAACCGAACGTTGAGTAGGTGGCGGATATTTATTTTCAAGAAGGATATTTAAAGAGAAACTACATCTTGTGAGACCCCTAACGAGACTGTGATTGGATACTCACTTGCCATTCCAAAGTGAGTATCCATTCACAAGTTTAAATTTCTATTTACTAAAAGCAGGAAGCGTTGTGTTGTAGCCATACCGGGCTAGCAGAGAAATCACAGATACTCACTTTTTTAACCCACAAAGAAGGAGAACCGAACGTTGATTTGGCGACGGATATTTATTTGCACGGCCATTTTCAAGAAGGATATTTAAAGAGAAACTACATCTTGTGAGACCCCTAACGAGACTGTGATTGGATACTCACTTGCCATTCCAAAGTGAGTATCCATTCATAGGTTTCAATTTCAATTTACTAAAAGCAAGAAGCGTTGCGCCGTAGCCATACCGGGCTAACAGAGAAATCACAGATACTCACTTTTTTAACCCACAAAGAAGGAGAACCGAACGTTGATTAGGCGGCGGATATTTATTTGCGCGGCCATTTTCAAGAAGGATATTTAAAGAGAAACTACATCTTGTGAGACCCCTAACGAGACTGGGATTGGATACTCACTTGCCATTCCAAAGTGAGTATCCATTCACAAGTTTCAATTTCAATTTACTAAAAGCAAGAAGCGTTGCGCCGTAGCCATACCAGGCTAGCAGAGAAATCACAGATACTCACTTTTTTAACCCACAAAGAAGGCGAACCGAACGTTGAATAGGCGGCGGATATTTATTTGCGCGGCCATTTTCAAGAAGGATATTTAAAGAGAAACTACATCTTGTGAGACCATGTCGGCCAACCCCAGGAAGCTAGCTCAGCTGTTCTGGCGATGAAATGGGGAAATGCCCGCCATTTCCACTCGAATAAGCCGACGACAAGGGGTTCCACTAACTTATACGGCATCGAATAGGTCCTACTAATTTTGAGTACAAATATCTTTTTGCAATTTTAATTTTGACAGTACCACATAAGACATGTTTTAATTCAGGGGTGGGCAATTAATTAGCTCTCCACCTACGCCAGCCAGCCCTCATCTGCTCATCACGACCCGTGCTCACCCGCGTTCCAGCGATCGACTGCGCGACGGAGGACTTCACCACGATGATTGGTGCGGTCGGCGGCCCGGAGACGGAGGAAGTCAACCCAGACACCGGTGAGGACAGCGGCGCGGCGGCGGACAGCGTTGTGGCTTTCGACGACACCCCGGCCGCCATCAGAGTCGGCAAGAAACATATATTTCCCCAAAGTTACGTACGTGACATGCACATAGCGACACGCACGTACGGGCAAGCGATCAAATGTTTGGAAGCCAAAGCCGTACTCACGGTAGCGCGTCTGCTATCCAACTCAAAGTCCTCCTGGTTGTGTTGCTGCAGCCAGCCGCTAATACACCGATCCCACCTACAGCTTTCTTCATTGCTGTTTTCATTGTCCATTAAACAAATTGCAAAAGATTCACCAACACAGATGTCCAGAATACTGTGGAATTTTGCCATGAAAACAGACGCTGTTTGTATTGGGACACAATGGTGTCCCAATACTTCCGCACAATCCGTGACGTCACGCGCATACGTCATCATACCGAGACGTTTTCAACCGGAAGTTTAGCGGGAAATTTAAAATTGCTCAGAGAGTATGGGGTATCGGACTGTCTGATTGTGGCGGTCCGCTCCCTGTATGATCAGTGTCAGAGCTTGGTCCGCATTGCCGGCGGTAAGTCCAACACGTTCCCAGTGAGGGTTGGACTCCGCCAAGGCTGCCCTTTGTCACCCATTCTGTTCTGAACTTTTATGGACAGAATTTCTAGGCGCAGTCAGGGCGTTGAGGGGATCCGGTTTGGTGGCTGCAGGATTAGGTCTCTGCTTTTTGCAGATGATGTGGTCCTGATGGCTTCATCTGGCCAGGATCTTCAGCTCTCACTGGATCGGTTCGCAGCCGAGTGTGAAGCGACTGGGATGAGAATCAACATCTCCAAGTCCGAGTCCATGGCTCTCGCCCGGAAAAGGGTGGAGTGCCATCTCCAGATTAGGGAGGAGACCCTGCCCCGAGTGGAGGAGTTCAAGTACCTCGGAGTCTTGTTCACGAGTGAGGGAAGAGTGGACCGTGAGATCGTCTTCAGTAATGCGGACGCTGTATCGATCCGTTGTGGTGAACAAGGAGCTGAGCCGGAAGGCAAAGCTCTTAATTTACCGGTCGATCTACGTTCCCATCCTCACCTATGGTCATGAGCTTTGGGTTAAGACCGAAAGGACAAGATCACGGGTACAAGCGGCCCAAATGAGTTTCCTCCGCCGGGTGGCGGGTCTCTCCCTTAGAGATAGGGTGAGAGGCTCTGCCATCCGGGGGGAGCTCAAAGTAAAGCCGCTGCTCCTCCACATGGAGAGGAGCCAGATGAGGTGGTTCGAGCATCTGGTCAGGATGCCACCCGAACGCCTCCCAAGGGAGGTGTTTAGGGCACATCCAACCGGTAGGAGGCCACGGGGGAAGACTATGTCTCCCGGCTGGCCTGGGAACGCCTCGGGATCCCCCGGGAGGAGCTGGACGAAGTGGCTGGGGAGAGGAATGTCTGGGCTTCTCTGCTTAGGCTGCTGCCCCAACGACCCGACCTCGGATAAGCAGAAGAAGATGGAATACTTAGGCCTACTACCCTACCGTATTTTTAATGTCGGTCATTATAGTGGTAGTAGGGGAGCCAAGTGTTTTCTGAGGATGTACTTGGTAAAAAAACAAACATTTGAGGACCACTGAAAATAAAATAGATGACAAATTAATCGTACTTTTCAAGACTCCTACTGCCCCCATGTTAGAATAATTATGTATATATTAAAACACTAACTTTAGTATGCTTAAAGTCCGTTGCTTTAGTTATTTAGCTATTGTGCTCAAGTTGGACTTTTCTAATCTGTGCAAGGACAAAGACTTCTTGTGTAAGGGGTGGCCTCAGCCGTAGATGTTATCTTTGTTTTAGCCCGCTAACAGCCAAGGACTTCAACGACCTCAACGAAGATGACAGCACTCAGACGAAGCGGGGACAAGGCGAAATCACAAGGCCCCCAGCACATTCCGTCACGTATTGTGCGCCCTGGACCTGCTTTGTATAATATATGTGACCACTCCTTTTAGAGGCAGCCTTAGTATTGTTGACTGTGGAACTCCTGAATAAATAGAGGGACGCAGGAGCTGAACCTTAGAGCGTAGGGCGAGACTGTGACTAAGCGTTCAAAGAACTGTGGTTTATTAGTGATTCCCAGAGCCAAAAAAAAGTCTGCGGGTTATAGAGCGTTTTCTGTTCGGGCTCCAATACTATGGAATGCCCTCCCGGTAAAAGTTAGAGATGCTACCTCAGTAGAAGCATTTAAGTCCCATCTTAAAACTCATTTGTATACTCTAGCCTTTAAATAGACCCCCTTTTTAGACCAGTTGATCTGCCGTTTCTTTTCTTCTCTCCTCTGCTCCCCTCTTCCTTGGAGGGGGGGTTGCACAGGTCCGGTGGCCACGGATGAAGTGCTTGCTGTCCAGAGTCGGGACCCCGCTTGCTGTCCAGAGTCGAGACCCCGGGTGGGCCGCTATCCTGTGCATCGGTTGGGGACATCTCTGCGCTGCTGACCCGTCTCCGCTCGGGACGGTTTCCTGCTGGCCCCACTATGGACTGGACTCTCGCTGATGTGTTGGATCCAATGTGGACTGGACTTTCACAATATTATGTCAGACCCACTCGACATCCATTGCTTTCGGGCTCCCCTAGAGGGGGGGGGGGGGTTACCCACATATGCGGTCCTCTCCAAGGTTTCTCATAGTCATTCACATCGACGTCCCACTGGGGTGAGTTTTTCCTTGCCCGTATGTGGGCTCGGTACCGAGGATGTCGTTGTGGCTTGTGCAGCCCTTTGAGACACTTGTGATTTAGGGCTATATAAATAAACATTGATTGATTGATTGAAGTGTGCAGCTCCATATGTTCTCCTCATGAGCTAAATTGAACTCTGTCTCTGCATGATTCCTTGCTTCTTGTCTGATTAAAAGATGTCATCAGTGTTTGAACCCCACACCCCATGTGAATATTACGTTGATATCTACGCCCCTAATAGCCACGACTCAGCAGTTCCACGCAGGGCATTGAGGTTTTAGGTTCCGTCACTTGACAAGAAGGTAGCGGATGTGATAACGCTACTCAGGTTACTGTGCAAGAGTATCGCATGTTACTTCCCCTCCGTGACTCATTTGCCAGGTCAAACACAAACTGCGTGTTAACGCTCTAATATTAATACAACAATATTCATCGGGACGTGTCGGAGTGGAAGGAAGAGACCAGGAAGAAGATGATTTGCGCTCGCATGGTCATAATTGCAGACTGTAACGCCATACAAGGGACAGCGACTGAACGCTGCGGTAAATATCATATAGTCTACCTCCAAACTGAAATGATACAAAATAGACAAAGTGGAGCTTTTTCCAATAAATCACAGTCTTATCGGCTCCTGCTGCTCAATCCATGCACATTCCTGCCTTCCTTAAGGGAAGTCCCAGCACAATAACAGCATGTTCTTACTTTCTGCAGCCTTTTCTTGTAAGAACAACTGCTGAGTAACTTCTATTATTTAAACCAGCAGCGCATCCAATAATGTGTGCGTCTTACCTTTTTAATCGTGGAAATGCTCAAGTGTTTAGTGTAATTCTATTATGATATCACACAAAAGTAAACACGCTGCAGGACTGCTTGTATCGCACATGATATCGCACACACGTAAACACGTTGCAGGACTGCTTGTATCGCACATGATATCGCACACACGTAAACACACTGCAGGACTGCTTGTATCGCACATGATATCGCGCACAAGTAAACACGCTGCAGAAGTGCTTGTATCGCACATGATATAACACAAGTAAACACGCTGCAGGACTGCTTGTATCGCACACACGTAAACACACTGCAGGACTGCTTGTATCGCACATGATATAACACACAAGTAAACACGTTGCAGGACTGCTCGTATCGCACATGATATCACACACAAGTAAACACGATACAGGACTGCTTGTATCGCACATGATATCACACACAAGTAAACACGCTGCAGGACTGCTTGTATCGCACATGATATAACACACAAATAAACACGCTGCAGGACTGCTTGTATCGCACACACGTAAACACACTGCAGGACTGCTTGTATCGCACATGATATAACACACAAGTAAACATGTTGCAGGACTGCTCGTATCGCACATGATATCACACACAAGTAAACACGATACAGGACTGCTTGTATCGCACATGATATCACACACAAGTAAACACGCTGCAGGACTGCTTGTATCGCACATGATATAACACAAGTAAACACGCTGCAGGACTGCTTGTATCGCACACGCGTAAACACGCTGCAGGACTGCTTGTATCGCACATGATATCGCACACATGTAAACACACACTGCAGGACTGCTTGTATCGCACATGATATCACACACAAGTAAACACGATACAGGACTGCTTGTATCACACATGATATCACACACACAAGTAAACACGCTGCAGGACTGCTTGTATTGCACATGATATCGCACTAAAGGAAAAACGCTGCAGGACTGCTTGTATCGCACATGATATCGCACACACATAAACACGCTGCAGGACTGCTTGTACGGCACATGATATCCCACACAAGTAAACACGATACAGGACTGCTTGTATCACACATGATATCACACACAAGTAAACACGCTGAAGGACTACTTGTATCACACATGATATCACACACAAGTAAACACGCTGCAGGACTGCTTGTATCGCACATGATATCACGCACAAGTAAAAACGCTGCAAGACTGCTTGTATCGCACATGATATCGCACACACACAAGTAAACACGCTGCAGGACTGCTTGTATCACACATGATATCGCACACACGTAAACACGCTGCAGGACTGCTTGTATCGCACATGATATCCCACACAAGTAAACACGATACAGGACTGCTTGTATCACACATGATATCACACACACAAGTAAAAACGCTGCAGGACTGCTTGTATCGCACATTATATCACACAAGTAAACAAGATACAGGACTGCTTGTATTGTACTTGATATCACACACACAAGTAAACATGCTGCAGGACTGCTTGTATCGCACATGATATCACACAAGTAAACACGCTGAAGGACTACCTGTATCACACATGATATCACACAAGTAAACACGCTGAAGGACTACTTGTATCGCACACACGTAACACACTGCAGGACTGCTTGTATCACACATGATATAACACACAAGTAAACACGCTGAAGGACTACTTGTATCGCACATGATATCACACACAAGTAAACACGCTGCAGGACTGCTTGTATCGCACACGCGGAAACACGCTGCAGGACTGCTTGTATCGCACATGATATCGCACACATGTAAACACACTGCAGGACTGCTTGTATCGCACATGATATCACACACAAGTAAACACGCCGAAGGACTACTTGTATCACACATGATATCACACACAAGTAAACATGCTGAAGGACTACTTGTATCGCACACACGTAACACACTGCAGGACTGCTTGCATCACACATGATATAACACACAAGTAAACACGCTGAAGGACTACTTGTATCGCACATGATATCACACACAAGTAAACACGCTGCAGGACTGCTTGTATCGCACACGCGTAAACACGCTGCAGGACTGCTTGTATCGCACATGATATCGCACACATGTAAACACACTGCAGGACAGCTTGTATCGCACATGATATCACACACAAGTAAACACGCTGCAGGACTGCTTGTATCGCACATGATATCGCACACACGTAAAAACACTGCAGGACTGCTTGTATCGCATATGATATCACACACAAGTAAACACGCTGCAGGACTGCTTGTATCGCACATGATATCACACACACAAGTAAACACGCTGCAGGACTGCTTGTATCGCACAGGATATCGCACACAAATAAACACACTGCAGGACTGCTTGTATCGCACATGATATCACACACAAGTAAACACGCTGAAGGACTACTTGTATCACACATGATATCACACACAAGTAAACACGCTGCAGGACTGCTTGTATCGCGCATTATATCGCACACAACACGCTGCAGGACTGCTTGTATCGCACACGATATCGCACACACAAGTAAACACGCTGCAGGACTGCTTGTATCGCACATGATATCGCACACATGTAAACACACTGCAGGACAGCTTGTATCGCACATGATATCACACACAAGTAAACACGCTGCAGGACTGCTTGTATCACACATGATATAACACACAAGTAAACACGCTGCAGGACTGCTTGTATCGCACATGATATCACACACAAGTAAACACGCTGCAGGACTGATTGTATCGCACATGATATCGCACACACGTAAACACACTGCAGGACTGCTTGTATCGCATATGATATCACACACAAGTAAACACGCTGCAGGACTGCTTGTATCGCACATGATATCACACACACAAGTAAACACGCTGCAGGACTGCTTGTATCGCACAGGATATCGCACACAAGTAAACACACTGCAGGACTGCTTGTATCGCGCATGATATCACACACAAGTAAACACGCTGAAGGACTACTTGTATCACACATGATATCACACACAAGTAAACACGCTGCAGGACTGCTTGTATCGCGCATTATATCGCGCATTATATCGCACACAACACGCTGCAGGACTGCTTGTATCGCACACGATATCGCACACACAAGTAAACACGCTGCAGGGCTGCTTGTATCGCACACGATATCGCACACACAAGTAAACACGCTGCAGGACTGCTTGTATCGCACATGATATCGCACACAAGTAAACACGCTTCAGGACTGCTTGTATCGCGCATATCGCACGCAAGTAAACACGCTGCAGGCCTACTTGTATCACACATGATATCGTAAACACGCTGCAGGACTGCTTGTATCGCACACAAGTAAACACGCTGCAGGACTGCTTGTATCGCACATGATATCACACACACAAGTAAACACGCTGCAGGACTGCTTGTATCCCACACGATATCGCACGCAAGTAAACACGCTGCAGGACTACTTGTATCACACATGATATCGTAAACACGCTGCAGGACTACTTGTATCACACATGATATCATAAACACGCTGCAGGACTACTTGTATCACACATGATATCGTAAACACGCTGCAGGACTGCTTTTATCGCACACAAGTAAACACGCTGCAGGACTGCTTGTATCGCACACGATATCGCACAAAAGTAAACACGCTGCAGGACTGCTTGTATCGCACGTGATATCACACACACAAACACGCTGCAGGACTCCTTGTATCGCACACTATATCGCATGCAAGTAAACATGCTGCAGGACTGCTTGTATTGTGCATGATATCGTAAACACGCTGCAGGACTGCTTGTATCGCACACAAGTAAACACGCTGCAGGACTGCTTGTATCGCACACGATATCGCACACAAGTAAATGCGCTGCAGGACTGCTTGTATCGCACACGATATCGCACGCAAGTAAACACGCTGCAGGCCTGCTTGTATCACGCATGATATCGCACACAAGTAAACACGCTGCAGGACTACTTGTATCACACATGATATAAACACGCTGCAGGACTGCTTGTATTGCACACAAGTAAACACGCTGCAGGACTGCTTGTATCGCACACGATATCGCACGCTAGTAAACACGCTGCAGGTCTGCTTGTACCGCACATGATACCGCACACAAGTAAACACGCTGCAGGTCTGCTTGTATCGCGCATGATATCGCACACAAGTAAACACGCTGCAAGACTACTTGTATCACACATGATATCGTAAACACGCTGCAGGACTGCTTGTATCGCACACAAGTAAACACGCTGCTAGGACTGCTTGTATCGCACGTGATATCACACACACAAATAAACACGCTGCAGGACTCCTTGTATCGCACACTATATCGCATGCAAGTAAACATGCTGCAGGACTGCTTGTATTGTGCATGATATCGTAAACACGCTGCAGGACTGCTTGTATCGCACACAAGTAAACACGCTGCAGGACTGCTTGTATCGCACACGATATCGCACAAAAGTAAACATGCTGCAGGACTGCTTGTATCGCACACGATATCACACGCAAGTAAACACGCTGCAGGTCTGCTTGTATCGCACATGATATCACACACACAAGTAACCCTGCAGGACTGCTTGTATCAAACAAAAAGAAAATGGTATTTTTTGAGTGCGTGTATAGCGAGGAACCAGCATTCA